>NC_031998.1:16178013-16178579 GCF_001879085.1 Nicotiana attenuata
GAGCTTAACTCTCTAGGGTTGCAGATCAAACAAAGCCAAACTGGAACCATGATTCATCAGCAGAAGTATACAAAAAAACTAATCAAGAAGTTTAAAATGGAGGATTCTAAAGAAATAGATACACCTATTGCAACTACCACTAAATTAGATATTGATGAACCTGGTTCATCAGTTGATCAGAAGTTGTATAGGGGTATGATTGGTTCACTCTTGTATCTTACTACCAGTAGACCAGACATTGTTTTCAGTGTAGGGGTATGTGCTCGTTTTCAGGCAAATCCAAAAGAGTCTCACTTGACTGCTGTCAAGAGGATATTGAGATATCTGAAAGGCACTACTGAATTGTGTCTTTGGTACCCTAAAGGTAGTAATTTCAATCTAGTAGGATATGCTGATGCTGAATATGCAGGTTTCCTAGTGGATAGAAAGAGCACCTCAGGTATGGCACACTTCCTTGGTTCATGTCTTGTATCATGGGCTACCAAGAAGAAAAATGCAGTAGCCCTATCTACTGCTGAAGCTGAGTATGTAGCTGCAGCTTCTTGTTGTGCTCAATTACTATGGAT
>NC_031998.1:16179843-16213857 GCF_001879085.1 Nicotiana attenuata
AGTACCAAAAAATGAAAGCTACTAGAAGAAGAGTAAAGCAAAGTGAGGCCAAGTTGCAGAAAGCCTTAGAGGCAAGCAAGAAAAAGAAGAAGGAAAAGTGAAAAGCTAAAGTTGTGAAAGTTCTGTGGCTGTAGAAGAGGAGGAGGAGGAGATGGAATTGGTCCATCAGGAAAGAGGTACAACTGAGGAGGTTCCCACTCCTACACCAAAAAGATCCAAGACTTCTACAAAGAAGTCTTCAGAACCTGTATCTGCTGAACCCTCTCCGGCTAAAAGAACCAGGTCTGCAGTCAAAGGAAAACAAGTAAAAGTTCCTGAAGAAGAAAAAACATGGAGTGGAGAGGAAGAAGAAAAGGAATCTGAAAGGGAACAGGACAGATTTGTCCTTTTTGGCCGGAGAAAAATACTGAAAGGAAGAATTCTGAAAGATCTGGAAGAGCCAGGCATGAAAAGATTGGTTGATGCCCTGGAAGCACAGGGGTGGAAGGACATGGTTCTTCAACTAGATGGCAGGCCGGCAAGGAAAGAGCTAATCGAGTTTATGGCAAATGCCACTGTGGTGAATGGGGTTGTTACAAGCTTGGTGAAGGGAGTAGAGGTGCAGTTTGATGCACCTAAATTGGGCAGAATTCTAGACATACCTTGTGAGGGCTATGATGACTATACTAGGCAAAGGTGGCCTTGTCTAGATTCTCTCCCTTCTGCTCTCCAAATCACCAGAAATTTCTGTGATACCAATCTGCTGAAGAAGTGCCTGAGGCTAGGTTTGTGCAAAAGAGTGAGATGAAGCCTGAGCACAAGGTGCTCTTTGAGTTTGTGAACAAGTGTTTGCTGCCCAGACAGGAGAGAAGGCACACTGCGAATTACATGGACCTGGTCTTTCTGGAGTGTCTTGTGAGAGGAAAGCAGATTAACTGGCCTGCTTTCATTGTCAAGCTGCTTGATAGAGTCACCAATGGCTCCAAGGCTCATGCCACACCTTATGGGTTTATACTGACAACTGTCTTGGCCAAGTTAGATGTGCCATTGAAAAAGTGGGAGATGGCCTCCAGCAAAGAGCACTTTGGAATCAAAACTCTGCAGGCTTGTGACTATCTGCTAAGTGTAACCCCAGTTGAACCTGGTTCATCCTTGAAGACTCCTGTGAACAGCAAAGTTAGGGCATTGGTTCTAGAGTGTGAAACCAAAGATGCAAAACTTGATAGGCTCCAGGCTCGTATTACTGAACTAGAAAGTGAAAGAAATGGCCTCAAAGCTGAGCTAGCAAAGGAAAAGGAAAAGAGTGAAGGGATGCTCCAAACAATTCTCAATCTTCTTCAATCCCAACCCTCTAGTTCCTCCAAGCCCTAGAACCAGTTTAGAAACCCCCTCAGTGACCCAGATTCGGGACTTTTCTGTTTTTTTGCTCATGGTTGGATGTTTGTTTTTCTTTTTGTGGTCTGTTTTGTAGAAACACTTCCTAATCAATGACAATGTGCTTTGTTTTCTCTTGTTCTATGAAACTTCTAATCTTAATAGCTAAATTTCTTGTGGAGTTGATTATTGATTAACTGAATCATGTTTTCACTTGCAGTTGCCCCAGTGGCCATGAGTAATAATTAACATTTGGGATTCATATAATATGCAACTTTTTGATGATGCCAAAAGGGGGAAGAGATATTGTGCTTTACGTGCTTTACTTTGTATTCTGATAATAAAGTGATATTTATAACCTGATTGAACCTGGTCCTTAATGATAAGTTAAATTAAAGTGTGATAATTAAACTGAGTTCCACAGGGTCTCTGATCAATAAACGCACAAAGTTTGTCATCATCAAAAAGGGTGAATTTGTTGGCCCAAGTTCAGATGAAGTTTTGAAGATTGACAAAATGAACTTAGTCATGAACCAGGTCCATCATGTGAGACAGACACAATGTTGATATACTTATACATGTGACATACGGGTGAAGAAAAGTCTCAAGGGTCAGCAACAATATCTTCTGAGTTGATCGAAAAGGTTGCATAGGATAAAGAGTTGAAGTCTCCTTATGTGAAGAGAACTATATCCGGATAAAGAAGAAGGATTGGAGTTTGAACTGTTCTAGGACTCGAATTTGATGAAGGATCAGCAATTCGAGTTTTAATCAAACTCTGATTACTAACTCTATAAATAATAATGATTGTTCTCTTTTACAGGGTAGCACACAAACGCAGAAGTGAAACTAAATTAAAGAGCAAAATAGCAAGGCTTTTTTGCAAGCAATTTACGTGAGATTCAAGTGTGCATTCCTGAAGCTACTTGGACAAGATAGAAGAACCAATTCCATTGTGTCTTTCTTTTATTCTAGTTCAATTGTAGTAGGTGTTTTAAAGTTGTACCTTTCAGCTTTCATAGAAGCAATTGTATTAGGTTCTTTGAGTATTCAAGTTAGAGTTAACTTGAAAGTGTCGCAGCAGTTGAGGTTGTGTGCCACACTGGGATTAGAGTTTAATACTTAGGTTTACAAGAGTTTTGTAAATGCTGTTTTGGCTCAGTGATTTTAGTGGAAGTTTTGGAAAATCCTACTGAGTAGTAGGTCGTGGTTTTTTCACCTTTTGAGCCAGGTGTTTTCCACGTAAAAATCTCTGTGTTCTTTATTTTATGCACTCTTAATTCCGCAAACAGTCATAGTAAGTACATCTAGAAGAACCAGGTTCTTCTAGTGCGAAAATTAGGTACCACACAAATCACCCCCCTCTTGTGTGGTATTGACGTGTAGAACATCACCCTTCAAAGGTGAGTGCCGCTGAATGGAACTTCTCCCCATATTTCATCCACACAATTTCCTTTGCCAGGTACACAAATTGTTTCAAAGAATAGCTCCCACTGAGTGTATTTTCTGCCATAGGCTTCATAAAAATCCTCCATTTCCGCTACAGGTGCGGGCAACTGGTATATTTTCCGAATAGCCTCAACAGAGGCATCCACAGACTTTTTGCGCACGGTTACTACACCATTCACATATTCTTTAAGGTAAGCATAGAACTCGCGCACAACCATCACATTCCCATCATCTGGTTCTTCAAAGAAGATTTGTAGCCCACACCTGACCAGCTCATTGTAAAAGTTGGGACAGCCATGTTGGAGCGACCCTATATCCATGCCCCTTTCCGGTATTGGTTTCTTAGAAGCCTTATCAGCAAAAAGGTCCTGAGCCGTGGCGGAGACGAACCTGTAACTATCAAAAGGAATTGCAGGAGATGAAGCGCGCGCCCTGGAAGATCCAGCTTGGCCACTGGATGAAGCACATGTTGTTCGGCATTTCCTAGAAGGTGCCATAGTGCCTGAAAGAAGAATAGCATTAGCATAGCACAAAAGATGTGACTCAACTGCGGTTACTCAGACTTCACCCGCACAATTGGTCACAATCACCACTAATACTCATTGTGGCATTTTAACAAACACTTTGTGGGCATCATTCACCGGAGCTCCCAATTAATCATGTTGTAACCCAATAACCACCACAATTGCCCCAAATTCGCCCAACTAAGGTAAGAGATACAACTCCACAAATACCACCACCCACAAGCACTACGTATACACTACAAATTACTTCTAAGAAAAGAGAAGAAAAACTACTACATAATCAAGAATTCAAAAGAAAACCCAACAAAAATTGGCAAAAAGAAAACCTTACCTGAAGTGGGAGGAGATTGTGAGAAGTGAAGAAGAAGAGTGGTGGGGATGGAATTGGCATTGAACTTTAGGGGGATTAGGGCTGGGATTATTTGGGAATGGGAAAGGGGCGTGTTTGAGTGGAGAAAGATAGTCTTAGACCTGGGGAAGAAGAGGAGTTTTAGGTGTGATAGGAAAATAGGGGGGTTAGGGTTGGGTTAAACAATTAATACAATTAAAATAAAGAATAAGAAAAAAAATAAAAAAAAATGTTAACTTATACAAAGTAGCAGGCGGAACGGTACTAGCGCGGTCCGAGCGTGGTCGTGCTAGTACTTGGCCATATGCGCGGTCTTAGCGCGGCCGCTCTCCTGGGCGGAACGCTGAGGCAGAATACTTGGCCATATGCGCGGCCTTAGCGCGGTCTGAGCACGGGCGCGCTCCTTGGCCTCGAGATTTTTCAACTTTTTTACCTCTTCCTTCAGCGTCTGATGGACTTATTACCCGCCCAAGCTCACATGCACTGGTTAGTACTTACTAAAATCAAAAATAACAAATTCCAACTACTCTAAAGTCACTACGCATTGGGTTTCCTCCCAACCAGCGCCTTAGTTAATGTCGTGGCACGACAGTTACAATAAGTCAATGGGTTGCCTCCCATGCAGCGCTTGATTTAACATCGCAGCACGACGCAGATGAGCGCATTTAAGGCTCGCTCGACCTCTGAGGTTCAGTCAGATGGATCATTGACACTTCCTTGGTTTCATCCATGCCCGCATATGGTTTCAATATTTGCCCATTGACTCTAAATGTGTGGGAATCTTTCTATGAGGCAATCTCTATGGCACCTGAAGGGAGCACTTCGACCACCCGAAATGGTCCAGACCATCGTGACCTGAGTTTACCCATAAATAGCCTTAATCTTGAGTTATAAAGCAACACCATGTCTACGGGCTTGAAATTTTGCTCAACAATGCTCTTGTCGTGCAACCTCTTCATTCTCTCCTTGTATAACCTCGTGCTCTCGAAAGCAAGAAATCAGAACTCGTCTAGCTCATGCAATTCTGTGACTCTATTTGTTCCTGCAGCCTCAATGTCCAGATTTAGTTGTTTCAATGCCCACCAAGCTCTATGTTCTAGTTCCACTGGCAAGTGACAGGCCTTCCCGAGCACCAACTTGTATGGTGACATACCAATTGGTGTTTTGAAAGCGGTTCTGTAGGCCCAGAGTGCATCATCTAGCTTTTTCGCCCAATCAGTTCTTGTGGCGTTCACGGTCTTGGTCAGTACACTCTTTGTTTGTCTATTCGACACTTCGACCTGTCCACTGGTCTGAGGATGATATGGGGTTGCCACCTTGTGGCGCACATTGTACTTTGCTAGCAATTTCTAGAAGGCTCGATTGCAGAAGTGAGTGCCTCCGTCACTGATAATAGCTCTCGGGATCCCGAAACGGGTGAATATATTCTTCTTCAAAAACCCGACCACCACCCTTGCATCATTGGTGGTCCACCCATTTGGACACGTAATCTACAGCAACAAGTATGTACTTATTGCCAAAAGAGCTGACGAAGGGGCCCATGAAGTCTATCCCACATACATCGAACACTTCAACCTCTTGAATCGGGTTCATGGGCATCTCATGACGACGGGAGATGTTCCCAGTTCGCTGACATTCATCACATCCCTGAACCCATTGATGTGCTTCCTTAAACACAGTTGGCCAGTAGAATCCGTATTCTAGAACTTTTGCTGCCGTCCTGACTCTTCCAAAATGTTTGCCATATGCCGATGCGTGACATGCCTACGAAATAGAAGATTGTTCTATCTCGGGGACACACCTCCGGATCATATTGTCAGCACAAATTTTAAACAGATAAGGTTCATCCTAGTAATACATGCGGCAGTCACGGTAAAACGTTTTCTTTTGCACAGAGGAAAGGTCATAGGGAACTATATCGCTTGCCAGGTAATTTGCAATGTCTGCATACCATGGCACTTCCTCAAGGCTTGTGGCAAGTAGCTGCTCATCTGGAAAGGTTTCCAGAATATCCTCTGCCTCAACTGAGTTTTCAGCTCCTTCGAATCGCGATAGATGATCAGCGACCCGGTTTTCCATGCCCTTACGGTCACAGATCTCCAGGTCGAACTCTTGCAGTAGCAGCACCCAACTAATCAGGCACGGTTTGGACTCCTTCTTTTCAATCAAGTACCTGATAGCAGCATGATCAGTATATACAATTACCTTAGAGCCAATCAGGTATGATCTGAACTTGTCGAATGCGAACACCACAGCCAGCATCTCCTTTTCAATCACAGTGTAGTTTAGCTGGGCTCCACTCAATGTTCTACTGGCGTAGTAAATTGGGTGCATTATCTTGTCTTTGCGCTGTCGTAGCACTGCCCCCACTACATAGTCACTGGCGTCACACATGAGTTCGAATGGTTGCTTCCAGTCGGGGGCAACAATGATGGTTGTTGTGACTAGCCTCTTTTTCAACTCCTCGAATGCTACCCTGCAATCATCAGAAAACACGAAAGGGTGATCTTTTTCTAACAACTTACATAGAAGGTTGGAAATTTTTGAGAAGTCTTTGATGAATCTCCGGTAGAAACCGGCATGCCCGAGGAAGCTCCTCATTGCCTTGACTGATGTGGGGGTGGCAGCTTTGCTATCACATCAACTTTAGCACGATCCACCTCGATTGCCTTGCTTGATACCAGGTGTCCCAAGACTATACCCTCTTGTACCATGAAATGGCATTTTTCCCAATTAAGTACAAGGTTAGTCTCGATACACCTTTTCAACACTCGGGTCACGTTTGTAAGGCACTCATCGAATAAGTTTCCTATCACTGATAAATCATCCATAAACACCTCCATTATTTCTTCAACCATGTCGGTGAATATGGTCATCATGCACCTTTGGAATGTGGCGGGTGCATTGCATAGGCCAAAAGGCATCCTCCGGAAGGCATAAATCCCATATAGACATGTGAACGAGGTCTTCTCTCTGTCCTCTGGTGCAATGGAGATTTGGTTGTACCCTGAGTACCCATCCAGAAAACAGAAGTGGGACCTCCCTGCCAGTCTGTCAAACATCTGATCAATGAAGGGAAGTGGGAAATGGTCTTTCCAGGTGGCCAGATTCAATTTCCGATTGTCCATAAAAATTCTCTAGCCTGTGACGGTTCTTGTAGAGATCAGCTCATTGTTATCATTTTTTACCACCGTTATACCACCCTTCTTAGGAACACATTGCACCGGGCTAACCAGTTGCTATCAGAGATGGGAAAATGATTCCCGCATCTAACCACTTAATGATCTCCTTCATCACCACTTCCTTCATGTTGGGGTTCAGCCTTCTTTGGTGCTCCCTGGAAGGTTTGTGCCCCTCTTCCTGCAGAATTTTATGCATACAATATGCCGGGCTGATTCCTTTAATGTCTGCCATGGTCCACCCAATGGCAGTCTTGCACTCCGTGAGTACCTGCAAAAGTTGTTGTACCTGCACATCTAACAAACTAGATGAGACAATAACAGGTAATGTGGAGTTAGGTCCTAGGAACGCATACCTGAGATGGGCGGGCAGTGGCTTCAACTCCAGCTTTGGTGGTTCTTCTATGGATAGTTTGGCTGGAGGAGTTTCTCTTTTTTCTAAGTGCAGGGGCTCAAATTCAAGTGATCTCTCCCAAAAGCCTTTGCCTTCAAGAGCCAGCACCCATTCTGCCAATTCTTCCCCATTCACCTCATCTAAATTCATAAGACATGCAGCAAGAGGATACTCAATAGTAAATGTCTCATCATCCTCTTCCACGATTACATCCACGGCATCAATAAGAGAACAATTGCCGAATTCATTTGGTCGCCTCATAGTTTTCTGCACGTCGAATGTTATCTACTCATCGTTCAACCTCATCTTGAGCTCCCCAATTTCATAATCAATGAGGGCTCGCCCTGTGGTCAAGAACGACCTCCCCAAAATTATGGGAATTTCTTCATGCACTCTACAATCCAGAATCACAAAATCTGCAGGGAACACAAATTTCCCTACCTGTATAAACACGTCATCCAACATACTTGAGGGTCTTTTCACAGTTCTGTTAGCCAGCTGCAATAACATAGACGTGGGTCTAGCTCTTCCAATCCCCAACCTCTTATAGATCGCCAGGGACATAAGATTTATGCTAGCCCCCAAATCACAAAATGCCTTGGCAAAGGCAAAGTTACCAATGGTGCGGGGAATAGTGAAACTCCCTGGATCAGACAACTTTTCAGCAACTGGTCTAGTCACCACAGCACTGCAGGTCTGAGTTAGAGTCACTGTGGCCAAGTCTTGGAAGTCGAATTTTCGGGACATCAAATCCTTCATCATTTTTGCATAACCAGGCATCTCCTTCAAAGCATCAATCAATGGAATATTTACCTAAATTTGTTTCAACATCTCCAAGAATTTCTTGTATTGTTCATCTTTTTGGTATTTGGCCAGCCTCTGTGGGAATGGTTCTGGAGGTCTCTTCTTTCCAGTAATTTGGGTTTTCTCTTTGTCAGACACCACCTCAACTACCGGTTCCTGGGCTGTCTCAACTTTTTTCTCAGCCTCAATCTGTGTGTTGGTTTCTTCCTGAGCAGGCTGTACTGTCACCTCTATCAGTTTTGTTGAATCATCTAGCTCAATGGGCATTGGTACAAGTGTCTCAGCCTGTCTGCTTTCTCGAGCAGACTCACTGCCATCAACTGCTTTGGGCCTTAATCTTTTGGATTTACTTGAGTGTCTGCAGGCAATGTCCCGTGAGGATGATTATTCAAAGACATCGAGATTTGGCCCATTTGCACTTCAATATTCTTTATGGCTGACTCATGTGCATCTACTCTTTCACTCATTTTTGCATTTGACCCAATAACCTGCTGCATCATTGCCTCGAGTCTAGCAAACCCATCTTCTTGTCTCCCACCATGTTGCTGCTGAGGAGGATGATAACCCTGCTGCTGATTTTGGTTGTTGTACCCCTCTGGCCTTTGGTAGGGCGCCACATTATCGTGGGGTCACATGGCTCCCATATTTCCACTGTTATGTTGCGGCTGGACTGGCCTGTATGGTTGATTCTGTTGGCCCCAATTCTGACCACCTTGTCTATGGCCCCCATAATTAGACACATAATTGTTCTCATGGTAGTGATGATGATCACTTTCTGCATTGCACTAGCTACCAAGTGGCTGACTAATGCAAGATGTGCATAAGCCCTCATTGGTTGTATCTACAATGTGCATCTGCTGCTTCTGCCCTGACTCTTTCACTTTTTTGGTGAGTATGCTCATTTGTGTCATTAAGGTGGCCATATTTTCAGCAAGAGTGTTGGCTGGATCTAAGGCCACTAAGTGATCTACTGGAGTGATAGGTGCATTTCTAGTTGACCACCCCGAATTCTGTGCCATCTTGTCAAGCATGATCTGGCTTTATCTCCATGATTTGCTCAAGAATGCTCCACCAGCTAAAGCATCAACATTAGCCTTCACGCTATTTTTCAGACCCATGTAAAACCGCTGCCCCAACATCTGCTCTGGAATACCGTGGTGCGAACATATAACCAATATCCCTTTGAATCATTCCCATGTTTCTTGCAATGTTTCCATTGGTTTCTGTCTGAAGCTCAAATTTTCATCAATTTGCAGAGCGGTCTTGTTGGGTGGATGAAACTTATTCACAAATTTCTTGACTAACACCTCCCAAGTCGTGATGGAATTAATTGGGAGTGAATTTAGCCAAGTCTGGGTAGCTCCTATCACTGAGAATGGAAACAACAATAACTTTATTGCTTCCTGAGTTACGTTGGGTTGCCTTTGAGTTTTGCAGGTTGACAAGAAATTCTTCAAGTGCTGTTGAGGATCTTCAATGTATGACCCCGAAAATAGTCCCTTATTTTGCAACAAGTGCAGCATGTTGTTTGTGATTTGAAAAGAGTCAGCTTGTATCTGCGGGACTACTATCGCTGTGGCCAAATTCTCTGATGTGGGTTGCGCCCAGTCATATAGAGGGCCTCTGGCACAAGAGGTGCCGCTACCTGCGCAGCTGGGTCTACCACGTTATCCCCGTTGTTGTTTCTGTTGTTTACCAGCTCTGCCATGTCTGGTTCAGGTTGTTCAGTTGATTGTTGTTGTTTGTTTTTCCGGTTGGCCCGTTTCAGGTCCTTGAAAACTTTCTCGGGATCTGATAATGCTTCAAACACTTCATCAGTTCTCGATGAGTTTCTAGGCATGCACCTGTAAGACCAAGTTAGCAAACGTTAAAATTTTAATGTATGGATTGAAAGTGAAGAAACTTACTACACTAAGAATTTTTGTATTTCTTTCAACTGTAATTGATAACACCGTTAGTTCCCCGGCAATGGCGCCAAAATTTGATCACGCCCAACTATGCCTTATAAAAAGGAAAAAGCGGTCATTGCAAATATAATCTGGGTATTTAGCCTAAAGTCCACAAGGAATTAACCTACCAATTACTTTTGTCACACTCACTGAATTCTCCGTAATCAACTTCCCAGATATTATGAATAACACTTGGTGATATTTCTACTGACTATAACTGAATAAAATTAAGTAAACTAAAAGCTAACTATGACAGAGTTGTAAACAAATAAGAGAATGATCTAAGGTTGTGATTTCCTCTATTAATGGAATCCCTTCTTGTTATGTTTCATATAGATTTGCCTAATCGTCTCTATCGATCATGAGCACTCTTACTACCTTTAATCTCTCCCGAGTAATTATGACAATTTATTAGACGCACTCTGCCGAGTTACGCTAGCTGGCTTTTATTACAGCTCACTTAGATCGCACCCAAGGTTTCGTTATCCCTAATCCCACCTTTAAACCCTCGGTTATTAATTCCTCATATACTTTGGGAGTGGTGTTGTTCAACAACTACCTAAATATGCACTCTCTCCCGAGTAATACATATTAACTAGGCACAGCTAATTGAGGATCCTATCAATTAACTACAACAAGAACGTAGTTGAACAAAGAGAGATTAAACTGGGCAAACTATATTAACACAACAGGAAGTTCATCCCTCAACAGGTTCCATCAAAACCTTAGACTAAATAATTAGCTACTCATAATTGTGTTCATAATAACAACATCAAAATTCATCATGAATGATAAAAACAAAAGCAAGAAAGGTAGAACTCGATGCCGAATTATCCTCCTTGCCTCTTGCCTCTTCTTGCCTTGAACAAAACTCTAAAAACCTTGATATCTTCTTTTTGGGCGAGTTGGACCTCTTATAGGTTAAGTGGAATTGCCCCCACACTTCCAAGTTTACCCCTGAAATTTTCGCGTTTCAGAGTGACTAGCGCGGCCGCGCTCGTGACCGCGCATATCAACTTCAACACTGCCATGTTTCTTCTGCTCTAGCGTGGCCACGCTAAGGCCGCGCTTGGCCCACTCTAGAGTGGATCAGCTATTTATCTCTTCTTTTCTTTCTTCTTTCACACGTGCTCAACTCCGAGGGGCTTTCCTTGCTTTAATTTAGCTCCAAACATTGTCCTAAGTCCTCATAAGCACGACTTGCTCCTGCAAAACATACAATTCACAATTAGAGCCATTTTATCATCATTTAACCTTCCTAGAATAGTGAAGCATAGTCAAGATGGGGCATAAATAGTCGCCAAACTACATGATTCTATTTATCAAATACATAGTTGAATATCAAGATGTGTTTTAAGTTTAAGACATCTGAATACACATCTAAATATTAAGAAGTGTTTGAAGATCTGAATACTAAATGATTAAGACTGTTTGTTTTTTAAATATCTCAATATATAGAATTTATCTTTATTTAAAAAATAATAAATAATAAATAAAAATTCAAATAAAATACTAATTAATCTAATATATATATATATAATACTCTCTGTCTCTCTCTCTCTCTCTCTCTCTCTCTCTCTATATATATATATATATATATATATATATATATATATATATGAGAGAGAGAGAGTCTTAATGGAGGTCAGCTACGGCGGTGAGTAGAAGAGGAAATGAGATGAGAGAGCAAAGGAAGTGAAATACATTCTCACTGATTCAATATTGAGCTACAAGACTGAAATGAAAATAAATTTCCTTATTTATATACAAGGCTAACTAACTAAATAACTTGTTAACTTAATCCTACACTAATGCCAACTCATTAACAGTTGGCTTCCAGCTGTGTAACTACTTCTAACTAACAGCCTCAACACTCCCCCTCAATCTGAGGGATGAAATATGTTCATCATTCCTAGCTTGCCTACAAGATGATCATGTTGTGGTCTGCACAAGCCTTTTGTAAGCAAGTCAAATAGCTGATCCTTGGTTCCAATATGTTGAGTTTGTATCTTCCCTTCTTGAATCTTTTCTCTTACAAAATGACACTCAATGTCAAAGTGTTTTGTCCTCTCATGAAAAATGGGGTGAGCTGCAATCTGAATTGCAGCTTTGCTATCAAAAATTAGCTGCACAGGCAAGTTAACCTTCACTTTAAGCTCTTTAAACAGCCCAATCAACCAAGTGATCTCAGCCACAGTTAATGCCATGCTCCTGAATTCTGCTTCAGCAGAACTCCTGCAATTTCCAGGACACGAAAGCTTGTACAAACTTCACCATGTAGCCTCTTACTGACTTCCTTATTTCTACACATGCTCCCCAGTCTAAGTCACATAATGAAGTCAATTATGTGCTTCTACCTGCTGGCATAAACAACCCAAGACCCGTTGTGCCTTAATGTATCTGACTACTCTTATGGCTGCATCCATGTGAGACTGCTTAAGAGCATGCATGTATTGTCTAAGTACCTGAACTATAAAGGTAATATTAGGCCTAGTCATAGTCAGGTATAATAATCTGCCAATCGGCCTTTGGTAGCTACTTCTATCTTCTAGCTCTTTGTCAACTGAGTTATCATTAGTGTGCAAAAACTTGTCTAGTTCCACAGAGGAAGCTTTTGATTGAACTCAAGAGGAGTAGCAGCAGTTCTACTGCTTACTAATCCTATTTCAGACACTACATCAAGTGCATACTTCCTTTGATTCATCAAAATCCCTTCCTTGGATCTAGAGAACTCAATACTAAAGAAACACTTCAGTTCTCCCAGATCATTCATCTTATACCTAGCTTGTAAATCTTTCCTCAGTTGTTGAATGAGTGCTAAGCTAGTTCTAGTCACCAATAGGTTATCCACATATACCAATACAACTACAAGGTCAAAACCTACCTTATGTGTGAACAAAGAATAGTCATAGTGAGATTGAACAAAACCCATGGCAGTCAGTGCATTAGTAAGCTTCAAGTTCCACTGTCAGGGAGCTTGTTTAAGCCCATACAGTGACTTATGAAGCCTGCAAACCTTCTGTTGCTGTTGTAATTCCCCCTGGCTGGCAAAGCCATCTACGATATGCATGTACACTTCTTCAAGTAGATCACCTTGAAGAAAAGCATTGTGTACATCCATCTAAAAAATATACCATCCAGATGCTGCAACCAAAGCCACCGTAGATCTAACAGTCACCATCTTAACTACAGGAGAGAAAGTCTCCTTATAATCCAAACCTTCTAGTTGACGATATCCTTTGGCAACTAGTCGAGTCTTGTAACGACCCGGCCGGTTGTTTTTGGAATTTACGCCCTGATCCCCTACTAACTGCTTCCCCGAGTCTATTTCTGCTATTTTAATTGCCTGGATGTTTGGTTTTAAGTTTCGGAGAGTTTTGGGACACTTAGTCCCTAATTGAGAGCTTAAGTGTTGGAAAGTTGACCGTAGTTAGAACAGTGTGAAGACGGCCTTGGAATGGAAATACGATGGTTCCGTTAGCTCCGTTAGGTGATTTCGGGTTTAGGGGCGTGGTCGGATTGTGTTTTGGAGGTCCGTAGCTAATTTAGGCTTGAAATGCGAAAGGTCGAATTTTGAAGTTTCCGGTTCGATAGTGAGATTTTGATCCGAGGGTCGGAATGGAATTCCGAGAGTCACAGTAGTTCCTTTATGTCATTTGGGACGTGTGTGCAAGATTTCAGGTCATTCGGACGAGGTTTGATAGACTTTTTGATCGAAAGCGTATTTTGAGAAATTAGGAGTTCTTAGGCTTGAATCCATGGCTAATTTGAGGTTTCGAAGTTGTTATAGGTGTTTTAAGGATTGGTACAAGTTTGGAGAGTGGTATTAGACTTGTTGGTGCCTTTGGTTGAGGTCCAGGGGGCCTCGGGATGATTTTGGATGGTTGACGGGGAGTTTTGAGGTATATTGCAGCTGCTGAACCTTGCTGCTTCTGCTATTTCCGCACCTGCGGTTTGGGAACCGCAGGTGCGATATCGCACGTGCGGTAGAAGAGACACAGAAGCGGAAAAAGGAGGGATTCATCAGTAACCGCAGATGCGGTTAGTTTCCGCAGAAGCGATACCGGACCTGCGGGCGGGGAGCCGCAGATGCGAATGCGTTCAAATGAGGGGTCGCAGGTGTGACCTTTGGTCCGCAAATGCGGGACTGCAGAAGCGATCCCAATGCCGCAGATGCGGAAACTGCTGGACAGTGATTTAAAAGGAGTTCCGCGACCTTGGGGTTATTTCCACCATTTTTATCTCGACTTTGGAGCTTTTTGGGCGATTTGAAGGAGGGATTGCAAGGGAAATTCCTTGAGGTAAGTAATTTGGGCTTAAAACTCGTTCCTATGTCATTATTTCATGGATTAGAGCTAGAAATTTAGGGAAAAATCAGTAGTAATTGTGGGATTTAGGGCTTGGGATTAAGAGACTTTGAAATGAGAATTTGATGGGCCATTTCAGCTCCGATTTCAGTGTTCTTGGTATGTATGAACTCGTGAGAGTATGAGGATTCCAAAAATGTAAATTTTACCCAATTCCGAGACGTGTGCTTGAGGGGCGTTTTGGTCATTTTACCTAATTTCGCGTATTAGCTTAGAATTTAATTATAGAATCAGTTACTTGAAGTGTTATTTACATTATGAAACTTAATGGAATAGATTTGGGCCATTTGGAGTCGGATACTCGTGGCAAAAGCGTGGTTTCGGGTTGACTTGCACTTTTCGAGGTAAGTGGCTTGTCTAACCTTGTGTGGGGAACTTTTCCCCTTAGGATTTATATTGTGGTAATTGAAATGCCTCATACGTGAGGTGACGAGCGCGTACTTGAGCTAATTGTTGGAAATCCGGTTTTTCTTTAAAAATAACCTTGAATTGTGTTCTTCCTTTTCTTGCTTACAGTGTCTGGACATTAAACCTGCTGTAACTTAGAGAAACATGTCTACTTGACTAATTGCTCTATTTGCCCTAACTGCCTTAATTGTATTACATGAATCATGCTAAGTTAGGATTACTCGCTTTACTTTAATATGAAATTGATTGGGTTAAATTCTTGTTGTTGTTGTGTATTTACTTTGGGACTACGGAACGGTATTTCGGGAGATCCCCCTGCACTTTTACTTTGGGACTACGGGACGGTATCCCGGGAGTTCCCCTGTATGTTTCCTTTGGGACTACGGAACGGTATTCCGGGAGATCCCTCTGCACAATTATGCATTGGACTACGGGACTGCACCCGGAAGATCCACTGGAGATGATATTTATATTTGGGGACTACAGGACGGTATCCTGGGAGATCCCCGGTTGTTATCTTGGAGCTGAGTTGTGTTCTTTTATTGTGTTTTACTTGCCTCTGTGATAGTTGTTGCCGTCCTTCATATCTTGTGTTATTTATTTACACTGTTATTTTACACTGTTAAACCTTATATCTTATTTGACCTCAGTAGGGCCCTGACCTTCCTCGTCACTACCCAACTGAGGTTAGGCTTGGCACTTACTCAGTACCGCTGTGGTGTACTCATGCCCTTCCTGCGCATGTTTTTCATGTGCAGATCCAGGTACCTCTACTCAGGCTTACCATTCTTGAGGGGAGGCGATTCTACGGGACTTCGAGGTATATCTGCCGCGTCCGTAGACCGAGGAGTCTCTTTCTATTCCTGCATCTAGTATTTAGCCCTTCTGTACTTTATGTTTTGATTAGACATTCCGGAGATTAGAGCTATGTAGTGCTTTCTCAGCTTGTGGATCCGTGAGTTTCCGGGTTTTGGGATAGTGTATCAGATTTTTTCTGGAAAGTTGTGTGCATATGCCAAGCGGCATTTATATAATATTTCTTTCAGTTATTCGGCTTTCGATTATTTATTCCGCAAGATTAGTTGTTTTCCGCATTTGTTAGGCTTACCTTGTCGTATAGACTAGGTGCCGTCACGATAGTTCACAGAGGGCGAACTGGGGTCGTGATAAGTTGGTATCAGAGCTCCAGGTTCATAGGCGTCATGGATCACGAGCCGGTTTATTAGAGTCTCGCTGATCGGTAGGGAGACGTCTGTACATATCTACGAGAGGCTATGTAACTGTTAGGAAAAATTTCACTTCATTTGAGCTCCTTGTCGTGCGAGATTTTTGATATCCCAATTCCAAACTTATGTCTTTCTATTCTCTCACAGATGGTGAGGACACGTACTACTCGAGATGACCAGGCACCCGCGCCCCCTACTGGAGTCGTCAGAGGCCGGGGTCGGGGTAGAGGCCCGGGACACGTTCGTGGTGCAGCCCGAGCACCCGCGCGAGCTGCCGTCGAGGTACCACCAGCAGTACCAGCCGGAGTCCAGACACCTGATACGTCTTCCACTGCTACTCAGCACTCCAGGAGACTTTGGCACAGTATATGAGCATGTACACCACTTTGGCTCAGGCAGGGTTGCTTCCCCTTGCTGCAGCCACATCCTAGGCCGGGGGAGGAGCAAAGACTCCCACCGTCCGCACTCCTGAGTAGCGAGTGCATGTCGATTAGGTCCTAGAGGTTATTCCTGTGTCGCTTGCAGTGCCAGTTCAGCCCGAGGACAGGGCAGCGGCTTCAGAGGATGAGTAGCGGAGGCTTGAGAGGTTCAAAAAATATGATCCTCCTATATTCAGTGGGTTAGCATCAGAGGATGCCTTGGGATTTCTGGAGGAGTGCTACCGTATTCTCCGTACTATGGGCATATCAGGATCGAGCGAGGTTTCCTTCACTACTTCCAGCTTCGAGGAGCCGTTTATCAGTGGTGGCGTGCTTATGAGTTAGACAGTCCGGATGAGGCAGCTTCCCTGACTTGGACTCAGTTTTCAGATATGTTCACGAGGGAGTATGTCCCCCAAAGCCTTAGGGACGCCTGGCGCACGGAGTTTGAGCATTTGCGCCAGGGTACTATGACTGTCTCGGAGTATGTTGTCAGTTACATCGACTTGGCTAGACATGCACCAGCTTTGGTTTCTACGGTTTGCGAGAAGGTTCGCTGGTTCATAGAGGGCCTTATTCCCAGCATCAGATCTAGCATGGCTCGTGAGTTGGAGATGGATATATCGTATCAGCAGGTGGTGAGCATTGCTAGGAGGATTGAGGGTATGCATGCTAGGGACAGAGAGGAGAGGGAGATCAAGAGGTCTCGAGAGTCGGGCCATTATTCTGGTGCCCGTGCCCTAGCTACAGGTCGTCATGGTAGGGGTCATATGGGTCGCCCCGTTCATTCACCTCTTCCAGCAGCCAGTGGTACTCCAGCTCCACCTAGGCCTCAGGAGCCTTATTACGCACCTCCAGTCTCTAGTGCGCCTCCTGCACGGGGTGCTTCTAGTGGTCAGTCCAGCAGACCTGGCCCGAGCCAGTCACAGCCACCACGTCCTCCCAGAGCTTGTTTTGAGTGTGGTTACACACGCCATATGGTGAGGGATTGCCCCAGACTCAGGAGGCGTGCACCTCCGCAGACTCCTCAGCCACAGCAGGCCTCGCAGAGCTCTCAGGCTATGGTCCCAGCGCCAATTGCTACTCCATCGGCCCAGCCAGCCAGGGGTGGAGGTCGGGGAGGTAGAGGTCGCCTTCGAGGGGGAGGACAGGCCAGATATTATGCTCTTCTAGCCCGTACTGAGGTTGTCGCCTCCGATTCTGTCATTACAGGTACTATCTTGGTCTGCCACAGAGATGCATCGGTTCTATTCGACCCAGGCTCCACTTATTCTTATGTGTCTTCTTATTTTGCCCCATATTTGGGTGTACCTCGGGATTCTTTGAGTTCCCCAGTTTATGTTTCTACTCCTGTGGGAGATTCTCTTATTGTGGACCTTGTTTACCGGTCATGTTTGGTTATTCTTGGTGGTTCTGAGACCAGAGTCGACTTACTGTTGCTCAGCATGGTTGATTTTGATATTATCTTGGGCATGGACCGGTTGTCGCCCCATTATGCTATTCTTGATTGTCACCCTAAAACTGTGACACTGGCCATGCCAGGTGTACCGCGTATTGAGTGGAGGGGTGTTTTAGGTCACACTCCTAGTAGATTTATTTCTTTTCTTAAGGCTCCGCGTATGGTTGAGAAGGGTTGTGATGCGTACTTAGCTTATGTGAGAGATGCCAGTATGGATACTCCTTCTGTTGATTCAGTCCTATTGGTACGGGATTTCCTTGATGTGTTTCCAGCAGATCTTCCGGGCATGCCACCCGATAGAGACATTAATTTTGGCATTGATCTATTGTCGGGCACTCAGCCCATTTCTATCCCTCCGTATCATATGGCTCCTCCTGAGTTGAAGGAGCAATTGCAGGAATTACTTGATAAGGGTTTCATTTGGCCCAGTGTATCGCCTTGGGGTGCTCCTGTGTTATTTGTAAAGAAGAGGGATGGTTCTATGCGCATGTGTATTGATTACCGCCTGTTGAATAAGGTGACAGTGAAGAACCGCTATCCTTTGCCTCGTATTGATGACCTGTTCGACCAACTGCAGGGTGCTTGTGTGTTTTCTAAGATTGACTTGCGTTCAGGCTATCATCAGTTGAAGATTCGGGAGCCAAATATCCCGAAGACTGCCTTCAGGACTCGGTATGGTCATTACGAGTTCCTTGTTATGTCTTTTGGGCTGACTAATGCCCCAGCAGCCTTCATGCATCTGATGCACAATGTTTTTCGGCCATATCTTGATTCATTCGTGATCATTTTTATTGATGACATTCTGGTGTATTCCCGGAGTCGGGAAGATCATGAGCAGCACCTGAGGACAGTGCTCCAGGCCTTGAGAGAGAAGAAATTGTATGCTAAGTTCTCAAAATGTGAGTTTTGGCTGGATTCTGTGGCGTTCTTGGGTCATGTGGTCTCGAGAGAGGGTATTCAGGTGGATCAGAAGAAAGTAGAGGCCGTGCAGAGTTAGCCCAGACCATCCTCAGCTACAGAGATCCGTAGTTTTCTTGGCTTGGCGGGTTATTACCGTTGATTTGTTCCGGAGTTTTCATCTATTGCAGCACCTATGACCAGACTGACCCAGAAGAGTGCTCCGTTCCAGTGGACGAAAGAGTGCGATGAGAGCTTTCAGAAGCTCAAGACAGTCCTGACTACAGCCCCAGTTTTTATATTGCCTATCGGTTCGGGGTCTTATGCTGTCTACTGTGATGCCTCGAGAGTTGGCCTTGGAGCGGTATTGATGCAGGACGGTAGGGTGATTGCCTACGCATCCAGACAGTTGAAGATACATGAGAAGAATTATCCTATCCATGATCTTGAGTTAGCTGCCATTGTTCATGCCTTGAAGATCTGGCGCCATTACTTGTATGATGTGCCTTGTGAGATATATACTGATCACCGGAGTTTGCAGCATCTGTTCAAGCAGAAGGACCTTAATTTGCGTCAGAGGAGATGGCTAGAGCTACTGAAGGATTATGACATCACTATCTTGTATCACCCAGGCAAGGCCAATATGGTGGCCGATGCTTTGAGCCGCCGGGTAGAGAGTTTGGGGAGTTTGGCTTATTTACCAGCAGCAGAGAGGCCTATGGCGATGGATGTTCAGGCCCTAGACAGCCAGTTTGTGAGATTGGATCTTTCGGAGCCCAGTCGGGTTCTAGCTTGTGTGGTCTCTCGGTCTTCCTTGTTCGATCGTATCCGGGAGGGTCAGTTTGATGACCCTTATTTGCTTGTCCTCAAGGACAAAGTGTTGCATGGCGATGCTCAAGATGTGACTATTGGTGTTGACGGAGTACTGAGGATGCAGGGTCGAGTTTGTGTACCCAATGTTGATGGGCTTCGAGTGTTGATTCTAGAGGAGGCCCATAGTTTGCAGTATTCCATTCATCCGGGTGCCGCGAAGATGTACCAGGATTTGAGGCAGCACTATTGGTGGAGGCGGCTGAAGAAGGATATAGTTGGGTTTGTAGCTCGGTGCCTTAACTGTCAGCAGGTGAAGTATGAGCACCAGAGACCGGGTGGATTGCTTCAGCAGATAGAGATTCCGGAGTGGAAGTGGGAGCGGATCACCATGGACTTCGTATCTGGGCTCCCACGGACTTTGAGGAAGTTCGATGCCATTTGGGTTATTGTGGATCGGCTGACTAAGTCCGCGCATTTCATCCCTATGTGTACTACCTATTCCTCGGAGCGGTTGGCGGAGATTTATATCCGAGAGATTGTCCGTCTGCATGGTATTCTAGTTTCTATCATTTCAGACAGAGGTACTTAGTTCACATCGCGATTCTGGAGAGCCGTACAGCAGGAGTTGGGTACTCGGGTGGAGTTGAGCACAGCATTTCACCCTCAGACAGACGGACAGTCCGAGTGCACTATTCAGATTCTTGAGGATATGCTTCGTGCGTGTGTGATTGAGTTTGGAGGTTCTTGGGATCAGTTCTTGCCATTGGCGGATTTTGCCTACAACAACAGCTATCAGTCCAGCATTCAGATGGCACCGTACGAGGCCTTATATGGTAGGCGATGTAGATCCCCGGTGGGTTGATTCGAGCCAGGTGAGGCTAGATTATTGGGCACAGATTTGGTTCAGGATGCTTTGGAGAGAGTCAAGGTGATTCAGGATAGACTCCGCACAGCCCAGTCCAGACAGAAGAGTTACGCGGACAGGAAGGTTTGTGATGTTTCCTATATGGTTGGAGAGCGGGTTCTACTTCAGGTTTCGCCCATGAAGGGCGTTATGAGATTTGGGAAGAAGGGAAAGTTGAGTTCGAGGTTTATTGGCCCTTTCGAGATATTGAGGCGTGTTGGGGAGGTTGCTTACGAGCTTGCCTTACCTGCCAGCTTGGCAGGAGTCCATCTGGTATTTCATGTTTCGATGCTCCGGAGGTATCACGGTGATCCGTCGCACATGTTAGATTTCAGCTCAGTTCAGTTGGAGAAGGATCTATCTTATGTTGAGGAGCCAGTGGCAATATTGGATAGACAGGTTAGGAAGCTGAGGTCAAAGAACATTGCATCAGTGAAGGTTCAGTGGCAGGGTCAGCCGGTCGAGGAGGCGACCTGGGAGACCGAGCAGGATATGCCCAGCCAGTACCCTCATCTTTTCACTACTTCAGGTATGTCTTTGTTCTCGATCGAGGATGAACGAATGTTTAAGTGTGGGAGGATGTAACGACCTGGCCGGTCGTTTTTAGAATTTATGCCCCGATCCCCTATTAACTTCTTCCCCCGAGTCTATTTCCGCTATTTTTAATTGTCGGGATGTTCGGTTTTAAGTTTCGGAGAGTTTTGGGATACTTAGTCCCTAATTGAGAGCTTAAGTGTTGGAAAGTTGACCGTAGTCGGAATAGTGCGAAGATGGCCTCGGAATGGAAATTTGATGGTTCCATTAGCTCCGTTAGGTGATTTCGGGTTTAGGGGCGTGGTCGGATGTGTGTTTTGGAGGTTTGTAGCTAATTTAGGCTCGAAATGTCGGAAGGTCGAATTTTGAAGTTTCCGGTTCGATAGTGAGATTTTGATCCGAGGGTCGGAATGGAATTCCGAGAGTTGCAGTAGTTCCGTTATGTCATTTGGGACGTGTGTCCAAAATTTCAGGTCATTCGGACGAGGTTTGATAGACTTTTTGATTGAAAGCGTATTTTGAGAAATTTGTAGTTCTTAGGCTTGAATCCATGGCTAATTTGAGGTTTCGATGTTGTTTTAGGTGTTTTAAGGATTGGTACAAGTTTGGGGAGTGGTATTAGACTTGTTGGTGCCTTTGTTTGAAGTCCCGGAGGCCTCGGGATGATTTTGGATGGTTGACGGGGAGTTTTGAGGTATATTGCAGCTGCTGAACCTTGCTGCTTCTGGTATTTCCGCACCTGTGGTTTGGGAACCGCAGGTGCGATGTCGCACGTGCGGTAGAAGAGACGCAAAAGCGGAAAAAGGAGGGATTCATCAGTAACCGCAGATGCGGTTAATTTCCGCAGAAGCGGTACCGCACCTGCGGGCGGGGAGCCGCAGATGCGGAATCTGGCGTTCAAGTGAGGGATCGCAGGTGCGACCTTTGGTCCGCAAATGCGGGACCGCAGAAGCGATCCCAAGGCTGCAGATGCGGAAACTGCTGGACAGTGATATAAAAGGAGTTCCGCGACCTTGGGGTTATTTCCACCATTTTTATCTCGACTTTGGAGCTTTTTGGGCGATTTGAAGGAGGGGTTGCAAGGGAAATTCATTGAGGTAAGTAATTTGGGCTTAAAACTCGTTCCTATGTCATTATTTCATGGATTAGAGCTAGAAATTTAGGGAAAAATCAGTAGTAATTGTGGGATTTAGGGCTTGGGATTAAGATACTTTGAAATGAGAATTTGAGGGGTCATTTGGGATCCGATTTCAGTGTTCTTGGTATGTATGAACTCGTGAGAGTATGAGGATTCCAAAAATGTAAATTTTACCTGATTCCGAGACGTGTGCCTGATGGGCGTTTTGGTCATTTTACCTAATTTCGCGTATTAGCTTAGAATTTAATAATAGAATCAGTTACTTGAAGTGTTATTTACATTATGAAACTTAATTGAATAGATTTGGGCCATTTGGAGTCGGATACTCGTGGCAAAGGCGTGGTTTCGGGTTGACTTGCACTTTTCGAGGTAAGTGGCTTGTCTAACCTTGTGTCGGGGACTTTTTCCCTTAGGATTTATATTGTGGTAATTGAAATTCCTCGTACGTGAGGTGACTAGCGCGTACTTGTGCTAATTGTTGGAAATCCGGTTTTTCTTTAAAAATAGCCTTGAATTGTATTCTTCCTTTTCTTGCTTACACTGTTTGGACATTAAACCTGTTGTAGCTTAGAGAAACATGTCTACTTGACTAATTGCTCTATTTGCCTTAACTGCCTTAATTGTATTACATGAATCATGCTAGGTTAGGATTATCTGCTTCACTTTGATATGAAATTGATTGGGTTGAATTCTTGTTGTTGTTGTGTATTTACTTTGGGACTACGGAACGGTATTCCGGGAGATCCCCCTGCACTTTTACTTTGGGAATACGGGACGGTATCCCGGGAGCTCCCCTGTATGTTTACTTTGGGACTGCGGAACGGTATTCCGGGAGATCCCCCTGCACAATTATGAGTTGGACTACGGGACTGCACCCGAGAGATCCACTGGGGATGATATTTATATTTGGGGACTACAGGACGGTATCCTGGGAGATTCCCGGTTGTTATCTTGGAGCTGAGTTGTGTTCTTTTACTGTGTTTTACTTGCCTCTGTGATAGTTGTTGCCGTCCTTCATATCTTGTGTTATTTATATACACTGTTATTTTACACTGTTAAACCTTATATCTTATTTAACCTCAGTAGGGCCCTGACGTTCCTCGTCACTACCCAACCGAGGTTAGGCTTGGCACTTACTCAGTACCGCTGTGGTGTACTCATGCCCTTCCTGCGCATGTTTTTCATGTGCAGATCCAGGTACCTCTACTCAGGCTTACCATTCTTGAAGCGAGGCGATTCTACGGGACTTCGAGGTATATCTGTCGCGTCCGCAGACCGAGGAGTCTCTTTCTATTCCTGCATCTAGTTTTTAGCCCTTCTGTACTTTATGTCTTGATTAGACATTCTGGAGATTAGAGCTATGTAGTGCTTTCTCAACTTGTGGATCCGTGAATTTTCGGGTTTTGGGATAGTGTATCAGATTTTTTTTGGAAAGTTGTGTGTATATGCCAAGCGGCATTTATATACTATTTCTTTCAGTTATTCGGCTTTCGATTATTTATTCCGTAAGATTAGTTGTTTTTTCCGCATTTGTTAGGCTTACCTAATCGTAGAGACTAGGTGCTGTCACGATAGTTCACGGAGGACGAACTGGTATAAGACAAGTCTTATACCTTTCCACCTCACCGTTAGACTTGTACTTCACTTTAAACACCCATTTACACCCTATAAGAGTCTTACCTTGAGGAAGATTAATAATGGTCCATGTCTGATTAGCTTCTAAGGCTGAAATCTCAACTTTCTTGGTCTCAATCCACTTGGGATCTGCGTTGGCCTCATCATATGACCTTGGCTCAATAATGGTTGAATAAGGTGCAAATGATGTCCTGTAGGCAAGTGAGAGATAATTATAGGTTACATACTGTGATATAGGATGAGCACAGGAAGAAGGCTTGGTCAGCACTACATAATCTTCCATCCATATAGGAGGCTTAGTCACCCTAGAAGATCTCCTTAAACCAGTATTAGCAGGTGAACAAAGAGGAGGTGAAGAAGAGTGATCAGTAGGAGGAAGAGAAGGTGAAGATGAAAGGAATGGACTAGGTTGATCACTCAAGGAGGGTATAGAAGGACAGGGAGTAGCTGATGGACAGAGGGAGTCAAGATCATGCAGAGTAGGACACTCAGCATCCCGGAATTCTAGAACTGGAAACAAAGGAGATGGAATTGTGTGTAGATGTTTGAATAGGAAAATATCTTCTCTGAACACAGTGTCTCTGCTAACAAAGAAGAGTTGAGAGCTAAGGTCATACAGAACATAACCCTTCTGAACTGATGAATAGCCTAGATGAACAGCAGGAACAGCTCTGGGACATAACTTATTTGTTTTCTTCAGGTTAGTTGCATAGCCCAGACTACCAAAGACTCTGAGATGTTGTAAAGATGGAGACTTGCGAAACAGCTTTTCAAAGGGAGATGCACCCTTCAATACAATAGTAGACAGCCTATTCAAAATGTAAACAGCAGTAGTAACACATTCTCCCCAAAATTTTAGTGGGACACAGGCCTGAAACCTTAAGGCCCTAGCCATATCAATAATGGACCTATGTCTTCTTTCAACTCTGCCATTTTGTTGAGGAGTGTATACACAAGAACTTTGATGAACTATGCCATGTTCTTGTAGCATCCCTGTGACTTGTTTGTTAAAGAAGTCAGTGCCATTTTCCAACTTTAGACAGTTGACACTACTATGAAACTGGTTTTTGACTAATAACAGAAAATTTCTCAAGATCACAATAGATTTTACCTTATTAAGAAAAGCCAGATAAACCTTGAGTAGTCATCCACCAAAGTTATACAATACCTCCAACCATTATGAGTGGGTACTCTGTATGGCCCCCAAACATTAGCATGTATGAGATCAAATTCATTAATAGAACAGACATTACTGGAAGAAAAAGGAATTCTTGTTTGCTTAGCAACAGGACACACTGTACAGAAATGCTCCTTCAACTGAACATTAGGCAGACTTCCTATCTTCTTTAGAACTCTTAATGGTGCATGATCTAACCTCTTATGCCACAAGACAATATTCTCAATAGAATTCTTATTTGCTGCACTAGCATTATTTATTTTGAACTCACTAACAATGGTATTTACAAGAGGAATGGAATGAATTGGCCTAGGATCTGCCAACTGCTTGGGATCATCTTGTTCCTTGTGCTTCAGAATGTAGAGACCATGCTCCTCCTTACCAATCCCTATCACCTTCCCAGTGAAGAGCTCCTGAAATATGCAGAAATCAAGAAAGAAAGCTACTAGACATCTTAGCTCTTTTGTGATTTTTGACACTAACATCAGATTGAACTTGAAATCTGGAATATAGAGCACGTGATGTACTGATTTATCCTTAAACAATCATAGATCACCAGTGTGACTGATAGTAACCTTTTCACCATTAGGAAGTTGAACTGAACTTTTGTCACTGTATGATAGTTTCCTAATATTGCTCAGTAGATTCAAGTTGCGAGCCATATGATTAGTAGCACCTGTATCTATAATCCAATTATTGCTCACTAGATGAGACATGAGAGCTATTATTTTACCTGTAGTATTCATTGTTGCAGAATAAGCCATAGTTTCAACATGTTTTCCTTTGTTCAGCATCTGCAGGATCTGATTATATTGATCCTAAATGAAGAAAGGTGGTGAAGGGGCACCTGTTGTTGCTGAAGAACTATCAGCTATTGAAGCATGTGATGGAACCAAGTTAGCAGTGCCTCCTTGTTGGTTAGGTGAATCAGATGCTATGCTGGCATTGTGTGCATATGCACCTTTGGAATCATGAGTACCTTCCCCTCCTTTCTTGCCTCTAAAATCAGTAGGGTAACCATGAAGCTTATAACAGTTGTCTCTAGTGTGGCCTTTAATATGACAGAAGTCACATTGAAGAGATGTCTTTCCAAAGTTGTTTCTGGGCTATAACCACGATTGTAACTACTAGTAGGGCTTTATTACTCAGTAGAGCTGTAGGATCACCAACACCAACAATAGCATTATTTCTTCTCTGACTTTTAATATTAATGATCATTGCATACGCCTGGTTTATATTAGGTACCGGTCTAGTCATGAGAATTTGATCCTTAGTATTATCAAAAGTGTCATTTATCCTAGTAAGAAATTGATACAACTTTTGAAGCTGATAATGTTCTGCATTTTGTTTAGATTCTAGACAACCACACGAATGAGGAGGAACTAAAGCCTCATATCCATCCCATAATTCTCTAAGTTTTGAAAAATATTCAAGCACAGATAACATACCTTGTGTTAGCTTCGCAATTTCTTTATGTAGGGACAAATATCTAGATGCGTTGACCTTATCAAACCTCTCACGAAGGTCCTTCCCAAACTTTGTGAGCATCAGAACCATATATCACAGAACTAAGTAAATTTGTGGCCACATTGTTTATTATCCACGCCAGCACAATAGCATTACACCTATCCCATAGCTCATGTAAGCTGGGATCAAATATGTGTTTTCTACAGGTTTCTAACACAAAATCTAGTTTGTTTTTGCCATGCAATACAATTTTAATAGACATACTCCACAATGAATAATTCTCTGAACCTCGAAGTTGAACTGAAATGAGAACTGCCCTTGTGGACCAGACTGATAGATATAGAGAGGGTGATTGTGATGAACTAGGTACAGTCAAACCTCTCTATAACAGCCTCGTTTGTTTCGAATGTTTTTGGATGTTATAGAGAAGTGCTATTATATAGAACATATTTAATAACATAACAAGAAAATTTGTTCCAAAATGCGTGACTTTTATAGTGAAGTGTTGTTATATAGGGATGTTGTTATAGAGAGGTCTGACTGTATACATTCAGATCATGTAGTGTTGGAGTGGCTGGGGCAGAGGATGTACTTTCTTCAATAGTCATTGTAGTAATCAAATAGCAGGTCTTCAAAATCAACAATTGAGATTAAAGTTTTCAGTGAATCGATATTCAATCTCAGAGGAACAATCGTCGTAGATCACAAATTCGAATGCGACCTCAATTTGTGAGAATTTTTTACTTACTTCTCTTCGCAGCAAGCTTCTCCTAATTGCTTAACCTGGTAACGTCACTGGTGCTCTGATACCATGTTAATGGAGGTCAGCTATGGACGCCAGCTATGGCGGTGAGCAGAAGAGGAAATGAGATGAGAGAGCAAAGGAAGAAATACATTCTCACTGATTCAATATTGAGCTACAAGACTGAAATGAAAATACAATTCCTTATTTATACACAAGGCTAACTAACTAACTAACTTGTTAACTTAATCCTACACTAATGCCAACTCATTAACAACTGGCTTCCAGTTGTGTAACTGTTTCTAACTAACAGCCTCAATGGAGAGAGAGGGAGAGAGAGAGAGAGAGAGAGAGAGAGAGAGAGAGAGAGAGAGAGAGTTGGTGGTGGTGGTGGTGATGGTAATGGTTAACGAAGGTGCTTGTATGTGCCAACGAGAGGCGGTGGTTGGTGGTGATTTTGGTTGGTAGTGGTGGTTCTAGGCCGTGGCTAGTTATGGTTGAAGATGGTGGTGGTGGGTGGTGATAGTTAATAATAGGGTGGTGATGGTGATTGTGGTTGTGATTGAGGAAGGTGATGGTGGGTGGTAGTAGTTTATAAAGGTGGGCAGTGCTGGCTATAGTTATTGATGGTGATGGGGTGGTTGGTGATGGTAGTTACGGTGGGTGAGTGTGTGGTTATGGTTGAGGATGATAGTGGTGGGGTTGGTGGTGGTAGTGGCGACTATGGTTGAGGATGGTGGTGGTGGTGGTGATGGTGGTAGTTGATAATGGTCGGTGGTGGCGGCGGCAGTTAATAATGAATGTGGATGATAGCATCTTAATGAAATTAAGTCTTTGTTATACATCCTCAGACCCATTAAGTGGTTGTGAAGCAAAACGCACTTAATAATTAAGATTCAAACTTAAAAAACAAACACACTTAATGTCTGAAATCTGAATGATTAAGATT
Organism: Nicotiana attenuata; assembly: GCF_001879085.1. Taxonomy (NCBI): domain Eukaryota; kingdom Viridiplantae; phylum Streptophyta; class Magnoliopsida; order Solanales; family Solanaceae; genus Nicotiana; species Nicotiana attenuata. Next base: position 16,207,980 of record NC_031998.1, read on the forward strand.
CAGACCTTTATTAAGTGTAAACAAATTAAGCCGATCGTTTTCTACTCTTGAAATTGAATAACAAATATAAGCAAATTTGTGTTACGTATAACATGGAAATAAATAGTACGGAACACTTGATAATTAGATTAGAGTAACGATATTTTTTTGGAAAACATGATTGTATATCCTCCTCGCAGATCAGTATATGTTCTTAATTATATATATGTTGAGCTGTTGTTTGGACTTTATATATATGTAGTTTTTCAGTTTTTCTTTTTTTCTTTTTTTTTTTTTTTTTTTGAGTGCGAAAAATACTCAGTATGAGTAAGTTTTTACCAGATACTTATATCACTTTCTTGAAGTATGCATTAGTCTATTTTAAAAACAGATTTAAAAAAGAGGGCGTTGGGGGTTGTAACTATCCCATTTAAATTAAGTAATCGTTATCAATGTACATGTGTAACCAATCTATATATTCTATATATTATTAAAAGGAGAGGAAAAAGCCCTCTCCTTAAGCCAAGTGGCAGCCTAAAAAATGTCACATGGCATAATTGGTTACTAATTAGTTATTTAGTTTATAATTAGTTATTGGTTACTTATTTTTGAATTTAAATACATATAAAAAACGAAAATAATAAAATACAATAAAAAACTACCATATATATTAATTGGTTACTTTATTTGGATTAATAAATATAGATATCTTATAATTAAATATAATTAAAAAAACAAAAAATCAATATATAAAAAATAACTACTCATTTAAATTTTGTGGGAGTGGTTTCAAGTTTGAGTTTTTAAATTATTTTAAAATAAAAATCAAAAAAAATTAACCTATAAAAAAAACGAAAAAAGAGAAGATAATTTGCCCATTCAAATCGAGAAATAGTTTCAAGTTGGAGTTTTAAAATAATTTTAAAATAAAAAACAAAATAGAAAGAAATAATGAATTACCAATTCAAATTGGGGAGTAGTTTCCAATTGGAGTTTTAAAATTATATTAAATTAAAAAAACGAAAAATCTATTTATATATACATATAAAAAATGAAAATAATAAAATAAAATAAAAAACTACCATATATATTAATTGGTTACTTTATTTGGATTAATAAACATAGATATCTTATAATTAAATATAATTAAAAAAACAAAAATTAAATATATAAAAAGTAACTACCCATTCGAATTGCGTGGGAGTAGTTTCAAGTTTGGGTTTTCAAATTATTTTAAAATAAAAAACGAAATTAAAAAATAATGAATTATCAATTCAAATTGGGGAGTACTTTCAAATTGGAGTTTTAAAATTATTTTAAAATAAAAAAAATGAAAAATCTATTTATATATAATATACACATAAAAAATGAAAATAATAAAGTATAATAAAAAACTAACATATATATATATATATATATATATATATATATATATATATTAANAAATACTCTCAACCCAGATACGCAATCCGTTAAAAAATAATACGATTAAAATAGCAAATATCAAGGTTCCAATCCGAAACTAAATAAAATAGTATGGAAAATAATAACGAATATCTCAACATTCCCCAATAGATCTGGAGTCACGAGTCTAGAGCCTCTAGATGTAACAGAGTAATATATTCATAGTAATAAAGAAGTCTAGGATATGGAAAGACAAATGAAATAAAGGGGAGGAGTCGGGTCCTGCGGACGTCAGGCAGCTACCTCAATAACTCCTGAAATAACTTCACGAAAAACAACAAACAGCTCCACTAAGTCTCCGGAGCACCTGAATCTGCACACATGGTGCAGGGAGTAAAGTACTCAGTGAGTAATAAACATATATAATGGCTGAAAGTAAGAAATTTCGAAATATTACAATATAAAGCTATAATCAGCGATTCAGCACACAAAACGATAAAACAACCGCAAACAAAGACAATTAAGACCAACAGATATAAAATGCATGAATGCAATGCAATGCACATGACCGCTGCGGCGCGCAGCCCGATCCATTTGGGTACCCGCGCTCACTGTGGGGGTTCAGACTCCGGAGGGGCTCCTACAGCCCAAGCGCAATATCATCGTAACATTCGCTGCGGCGTGCAGCCCTATCCACACTCAGTCCAATTATATATATGCATGCAAGCCACTCGGGCACAGTCAAATTGTCCATTTTTAGTTTCAATTATTAGGAATTATAGAGCTAAGTGCTTAAACCTTTATTTATTTACTAAACATTTCGAGTCAGTGTCTAATTCAGGACTGATATCATGGAATATGCTAAACATCATGGAAGCAGTGATAAGGATCCCTGAAGGATGCAAATGATAGGCACAAAGCCCCAAACATATTCATAAAATCCAAGTAGGACGATTACCAAACAATTTCTAGTCAAGAACACAGTACGAACATCAATCGAAACGGACTAGGTCAAAATTCCCAGTCACAATCGACCCCGCACTCGTCATAGAGTACGTGTCTCGCCTCAATATAGCGTCACAATGTGATATACCGGGGTTTCAAACCCTCAGGTCATCATCTACATCTATTACTCACCTCAAGCCGGCCACAAGTCTAGCTCGCTATGCCTTTGCCTTTCGAATCAACCTCTTCGCACGCCGAATTTGATTAAACCACAACGAATACATTACAATAGGCTAAAGAAACATAACCCAATCGAAAAGACTCGAAAAACACCAAAATTCACTAAGTTGGCAAAACCTGAGCTCCGGGCCTACTTCTCGAAAAATTACGAAATTTACATCACTGGATTCCTCGTCTCGCCACGAGTCTACACATACCAATTTTACCAAAATTGGAGTTCAAATGCCCTTTCAAAATCCATTTTTACATCACAGCTTTCCAAGCCCTAACTTGACCCGTTTTTGATGAATTTTCCACAATTTACATGTAATTTCTACCATGAACTCCAATAATTAGGCCAAGAGACTTACCTCCAATTGATTCTCAGTCAAAACCCTCGAAAGTCCTCGCCCAAAGCTCTCCAAGTCGCTTAAAAATGGTGGAAACTACCTCTTGTTCGCGGATGAAATATAATATTTTAAACCCTTCTGTCAACAGCGATTTTTGCTTATGTGGTCCCGCTTCCGCTTATGAGGGACCACTTCTGCGGCCAAAAATCCGCTTATGCGGTCTTCACTTAAAAACCCGGACTTCGCTTATGCGACTCGAACCCCGCTTCTGCGGTTCCCTCAAAACCGCTTATGCGGTAAAATGTCCGCTTATGCGGACCCGCTGAAGAGACCAACTTCCGCTTATGCGGAACTACCCTATCCCACACCTGGCCGCTTCTGCGGAACCACTTCTGCGGTCCATTTCCGCAGAAGCGGAAATACCAGATGACAGCAGCAACAGACCTGCAACACACCTCAAAACCTCTCGTTCAACCACCCGAATTCACCCCGAGGCCTCCGGGACCTCAACCAAAAATGCCAATACATCCCAAAACCTCATTCAAACTTGTTCTCATCCTTAAAACACATCAAACAACGCTAAAACCATCAAATCACATCGAATTCAAGCCTAAGTTTCTTAAAAACTTCCGAATTACGCATTCGATCAGAAACCCGACCAAAACACCTCCGAATGACCTGAAATTTTGCACACATATCCAAAATCACCTAACGGAGCTACTGCAACTGTCGGAATTCCATTCCGACCCTCGGATCAAAATCTCACCTATCCACCGGAATTCGCCAAAATGCCAACTTTGCTAATTCAAGCCTAATTCCACTCCGGACCTCCAAAATCACTTCCGATCGCACTCCTAAGTCACAAATCACCTCCCGAAGCTAACCGAATCACCGGAATTCACATCCGAGCCCTCTAACTAATAAGCCAATGTTCGGTTGACTTTTCCAACCCAAACCTTCCTTAAAGGGACTAAGTGTCTTATTTCCTATCCAAACCAATTCAATTCAACTCTAACTCACCCGTTGCTGATAATAAACATGAAAGAGCAATAAATGGGGGAAACGGGGCTGTAATACATGAGTCGACGGGTTGGGTCGTCACAATATGGCTGGACAAAAGGTCTTCATTCCGAGAATGTCATTAACTCCATCTGATGCAAGAATACCTTTTAAGTTCCAACAAAGACAATTTCAAATAGTTGTATCCTTTGCAATGACGATAAACAAAAGTCAAGGACAATATTTATCTCATGTTGGCTTATATTTGAAAAAACCGGTCTTCACACATGGCCGGCTTTACGTTACTCTATCACGTGTTACAAATAAAAAGGGATTAAAGATTTTGGTTTATGATGATGATGGAGAAATTTCAAATGAAGCAATAAATGTGGTTTACAAAGAGGTTTTCCGAAATTTACTTGGAGAATGAAAGCATATCTGATACCTTTTCGCAATATTTTTTGTTCTCATGCTTCTAACTTTGCTAGACCATATTGGAAACAAACTTCAGAAACAATAGTTGGCAACTACAATTGGTATGGTTATCTTTTATTTCATCATCATTAGTTGTTATTATTTTCAGTTACTTTTAACTATTAACTTCTTAATGTTTACATGTACTTACAAAGAACTTCCAAAGTTATATTTCTTCTACTAATACACGGTACTTCAATTCTATCCTTCCTAATGCTGTCAATTGATTTCAAGATAACTTACTGATTATGCAAAAGATGGCTAATCACATTTTTTTCATTAAGGATATAACAACTTCGAGGATGCAATAGAAGTTGAAAGTTCGTGCTGTTCGTCTATGAGAAGTCCCGGATTGTTACAACTTAGACACTAATTTCTTCATTGAATTGGTTCTACAATATGAAAAGGTATTAAAAATCTATTTCTTTCACTTACTAATTTTTTTGCGTCTCTAATTTTAAGTTGCAAATTCTGCAATTGTTGTTATGCTCTTCACGCATTTGTAAACCTACTTTCTCGATTGGTTTTAGAAGATTACAATATAGTACAACAATTCCCTTTTTGTTGTTACAATATTTTCATTGCAACGGTATATATAAATATGTGTTGGTTATCTTTTTTTCTTGCACTTTTATGGTACTTACCCATTCTCTTTTTTTTGATAAATTGTTTTTCTTTTTCTTCACTTTCATAAAAAACTTATTTCATGACATTGCTTTAGTGTTTTGCACCTCTGCACATGTTGTCCCTCTTCATTCAACTTATTCCTTTATCTTTTACATAATATGAATGCTGTTAACTTATTTTTTATTTTTCTAATTTATGCCTTCTTTATAATATCTACCTGTTTTTATCAAAATAATAATGAAAATAAAAACTTCTTTTATTACCGGAGATAAAATATCAAAAATCCAGTTGTCCGTTGTTAAATTATGAGTTGTTCGTTCTAAATTCAACTATATGTATCTATTTAATGTGATTTCTTTTAAGGGCGATCAGATACAATATTTTATTGGCATGTCTCATATGCATCTTTTCAAAACAGAACTTAATGAGTTTGGATTATATGTTATAGCCAACTTTAGCGTTTGTCACAATACATACAAGTTCATAACCAAAAAAAATGATTTAGCGGTCACAATTACTTAGAATACAACCTTTGCTGAAACATCTGATCCACTTTTACCAATGGATGTCTTTGATCTGCAGCCATATAACCAATTGATAACTAAGGTTGATGTGGACGACACTGAATTATTTGGTACATATAGCTTTTACCTCAAAATTGTAATAATTATATTTTCTGCCTCTTATTTTATATCTTATTATTATTTACATCTAATTAGCGAAATTGTCATCTTGGAGTTGTCAGTCCTTTGGATGATACAACAGTGAATTACCCACAAAACAAATGGAGCAATGCTTATTATCTCCGCAGAGCACTTATACTTTTCAGAGGCAACAAGCACCTTGGACAACATGGCATCCAAAGGAAAGTGAGCCATTTT
>NC_031998.1:16217109-16227878 GCF_001879085.1 Nicotiana attenuata
GCTCCCACCCAACAATCCTCACGTTCCACCCCTCTACTTGACATCTCCCTTCACAAATCATCCACAATGCCCCACTATAACCACTTCCCCACTATACTAATCACATGATATTATAAAAGCACATAATAAGGAGGCGTTAAAACAAGAATAGCTGAGAAAACAGTATTACGTAAGAAGTATTTCTACAAAATCAGGATAGCCTCAAGTCTTTAAATTTTTACCCAATAACAACGGTATGAAGTTTAATGCACTGTTTGCACATTTAGGATTAACATAATTGTTGTTTAAAGATGCTCTTTCTCGAATAACTGTATTCCCAATTTTTTTCATACAGACTGTCTTTTTGGAGTAACAGATTTGGAAAACTGTTTTTTCAATTTAATTTAGGTTTTTGGTTGCAATATAGGATAGTATCATGGACATGAATATACTACATTTTATGTCATGTATTGGAATTTAGTATGTACGAGTCTATTGGTGTTGTCAACTTATTACTACACTAACTTCAATTAGGATGCGTAGGTAAATACTCATAGCTAATACTCATATTTGAAATTAGCATATTTGAATGTATACTGATGATGAAGATCTACGCCACATGGTATAAATTGATGATGAAAGGAATAACAGAAAAAGCACTTTGGAATTGGTTTGTCGAAACATTTATAGGAATTGTTTGACATAAGAAGTATGCTATGTACAAATGAGGGAGAATGAAAGGCATGAGTTATTACTTCTTTATCTTTCTGTTATGTGTATTGCATATATATGACTCATATTAGTTGTTCTTGGGGTAACTCTTCTGCACCTGTTTTCACCTGCTCATTTTTTAAGCCAGTCAAGTATCAGCACACGGGGGTTCTTCTACTTATTACATGTGGAAATTTCTGTTGCATACAATTTTGCTCTGTGGTTTGGTGAATAAATATACCAGCATAAAATAGTGAATGTGGAATTTCTTTTAACTAATTCAACTCTTTGATTTAATACTCAAACATCCGAACACGCCACACCAAGTATACCACTTATGCTTACTGTTTTTTTTTTTGCAATATAGGATAGTATCATGGACATGAATATACTAAATTTTATGTGATTGGGGTAATTTATTATGTAAAACTGTATTTGTGTTGTCATCTTATTAGTATACTGACTTAAATTAGGTTGCGTACCTAAATACTCATATCGTAATTTAGCATAATGTGGTCTCTGTTTTTAACTGATTCGTTACATGTACAGAATTGCTGAAAGTTATAAAGTTTGTACATTTGCTTTTAATTTTCAGAATTGCAGAATTTGTCTCGCAATTTCTTCTCATCTCCTTTAACATTCGAAACAACTTCAGCAAAGTTTTGTTTATTTTTATTGGGGGTCGATGGTCAACCAAAGAAGCTTTATATCCACTACAGATGTTTGTCCTTCATTCACTTGACAATGTCGTTTAAAATAGTTGTATAAATCTATCAATATGTTCAAATAATACGCATCTCCTATGTTATCACAAGGAGATGTTGTAGCGATTCTTATTGTTTCCTTGGTCTTATTTCAGATATGGCTGAACAAGGACACATTCAAATTACTCCAACTACGAGTTCTCAATTTCAACAAAGGGGACAACGTAGAAGGGTACGCCGTCGCAGCATTTATTCCTATAATAATTCTGACTCAAAGCCTGAAGTTATCAGGAATGTCCCAACGGCGATACAAAATAAGTTAAGAGATCGAAGGGCTGAAAGAAGGGAAAGAGAAAAAAATTTTAGAGAGCTTAGGCCTTCAATAGATGAACATATTGCAAATTATCAGGTTACTCGAGATGCACTAATTGATGCTATAGACAAAATTATATTATATGATTGGGAAGCCTTAGTAATTTTAGTAGATTCACTTGGTCAACCTTTAGGTAGAATTTTAACTGACATTTATCACGAGGTTTGGCCAAGTGAACCTTTTTGGGTTTATGTTGTTAAATTTGAAGCTGAGTGGGAGAACCGTCTGTACAACTACCTTTAATTTTTAAAATTAATGAAAGTTTGTTATTTCTTTGCAACATTATCTGTCATTTTACTCTATTTGTTTCTTAAGAGTATAAGATAAAATACAAAACATAATGGAATAACACTAAATTATTCCTTTAAATAAGGCAACTTTAACGAGATATCCAATGTCTTAAATAAGGAATAACATGAATACACACATTAGTTTACGCTCTTTACTTGATTATATATAATTCTCATGTATAGTAATACTTTACAATCTGTTTTGCCTCTTTTCAAATCAAAAATTTATGAGGAATATATATATATTTAGATTGTTACAAATATTAATCATCCAAAATATACTTGCAGTACACTATACCTTTATAAATGACAATTTTAACTTAACTTATGTTCCTTTTGGTCAGTAAAACTAAAAATAAGATATTTATATTTTTCAGACGAGGCAATGGTTCGGGAAGTAACATAGAAAAATAATTTGTACACGAATTGATTTTCGTCCCATGGCGTATGAAACTTCTAAATCTGCATGTAATTGTCTTAGGTTTAGTTTTGAACTGTGAAGAAGCTGTGTGTAATTTTTTTTTTTATAATTCCTTTGATACTCAACTTTATCAGACAGCTATAAAGTGCAACAAAAGGGAGTCCAACACTAATTTTAAACTAAGCACATATGAAGGTGAATTAATATATGCGGTTGATAAAGGAGGTAGTATATTAAGTTCTTTACTTATCATGTTTAATGGCAATATTTCCCATTTGAGTTCGGCTGCCATCCATACTCTAATAAACTAGGGTAAAGCCCCATCTATTTTTGCTGATGACTACCATGGCATGACATGCCAAATGAAAAATATTGACTGTTCGCATGCCTCATAAATTTGACAGAATAATCGACACATGGTAATTCCGTGAACTCAACAAACAGAAATACAGACAGTACACCTTATAACACTGTTTCTATTTCTCTTTTCGGGGTTCAATGTTCTGGTATTTCTAGGTACGTTCTCATATGGGTATCAATACGTGCTAATATTCGACTATAAATTTTAACAAGACGGTCTCCTAGAGAGGTTCTGATGTAGATATCTATTTGTGCTTGTAGACTATTAACATTAATGGTCTTTGGAATCACTATAATGGGTATTCCCATCCTTTATGCAATTTTCTTAGTGTGGTTGAGGGTGGATTCATTGTCTTCTCTTCTTTCATATGATAATAAACTAAATCTTACTACTGTATAGCGATGAATTATGTGTTGATTGAACTTGAGAATAGGGTGTAAATAATACAAACTGCTTGGCTCTCTATCTTTCCATCTATAACGCATTTTTTCATATTTACTTTACAGGGTATACATTAAATTTTTCTAAACCACGTGAATGATTTGGCAAACATAATATATATGGGATAGACTTGTGATTGTTGGCAAACTCCAATTACCAACAAACATAACTGTTTGCATAATTGATTGTTGCACAGGTATTGTTAATTACACACTTAATGATGCATTCGGAGGGTAATGATACAATATTCTTTACTAATCTTCATACCCAATCATGTCAACAACTTATATGATTCTTTGGTCGACGCTGGCAAATAAGAGGCAAGTTCTATAAATAACATTATCGCACATGCTTTACATCACAGCAGAAGGTGATGTCTTATTTAATGTGAATTACATATATGTTTAACTGTCCTTTATTTTTTCTAATCATAACTTTACACAAAAAATTACTGCTTTTTCAGGTGGACTAATCCTTTAAACCAAACTACTTCTTTGCCATTATTCCCATATGTTGCAACAGCTCAACTATCCAAATGTATAATTCCCCCATGAGTAAAATTAAAAGGTATCACCTACAAAATATAATTCAAAAAACGAGCAGCTATCGTTCAGAGTCCAGATCACACAACACCTATATGTAGAGTTGAGCAGTTACCAATTACATAAACTCCTAACATTACAACATATGCGTTAAAAGAGTTTCATGATGGCAGCTGCATGCTAATCTCCAATTAAAAAAAAATAATTCAACCATTCAATGCAAAGAACATCTTCTTGGAAACGATATATTATGTCGTACAATCCACATTTTTTGCAGTAAAAACAAGAATTGTTCCATCAACGTGGAAGGCATGCACCTTATAATTCAGTGTTGGAATGAATGTAGATACAATCACAGTCTTACAAAACAACATTTGCGAGGGAAAGTAAAAGGACCATCTGATCTTTATCTGTTGCTCAGACCATTTGATTTTTCTTTACTGCTCTTCGTTGATACTCTGTAAAAAGATTCAGCTAATACATCAATTACCAAAGATAAATACTTTATCTATCTGTCAAGTTGCTTCCTTTCATCGATGAACACAAACAAGGTAAACAATGAACTGCTATTCAATATGACTTCTTGCGTTATAAATTATACTCAAAATTTTGATGTTTAATTTTTAAATTTTCTTTATAGGTGTTGGAGATCACCATACGTCTGAGCTAGCTTCACAGGTTTTGGGAAAGTTTCTTCGAATAGTACTGTCATGGACTTCAATCATACTTACGCACCAATATTAGTCCCAACAAAATTTATCTATTTATTTTTTATTTTAATCCTTTTGTATTCGATCGCTAATTAAAATTTGCAATATACATATATTTTTATTATCTTTGTACACTCTTCTTTCCTTTGAATTTATCCGCGCATCGCGCAGGTAGGACTACTATCTATATATCTATATCTATATATTATTAAAAGGAGAGGAAAAAGCTCTCTCCTTAAGCCAAGTGGCAACCTAAAAAAAAGCCACATGGCATAATTAGTCATTTAGTTTATAATTAGTTATTGGTTATTATTTTTGAATTTAAATATATATAAAAAATGAAAATAATAAAATAAAATAAAAAACTACTATATATATATATATGTATGTATGTATGTATGTATGTATGTATGTATGTATGTATGTATTAATTGGTTACTTTATTTGAATTAATAAATATAGATATCTTATAACTAAATATAATTAAAAAATGAAAAATAAATATATAAAATAATAACTACCCATTCAAATTGGGTGGGAGTAGTTTCAAGTTGGAGTTTATAAATTCTTTAAAAAAAAAGCAAAAAAAAAAAAAAATAGCTATAAAAAACGAAAGAAAGAGAAGAAAAACTACCCATTCAAATCGGGATGTAGTTTCAAGTTGGAGTTTTAAAATAATTTTAAAATTAAAAAATTAAAAAATAATAAATTACCAATTCAAATGGTTTTAAAATTATTTTAAAATAAATAAAACAAAAATAAAGACATAAAAAAACTTTCAGAGAAAAATATTTAACAAAGTAATATGCTAATAAAACTTTCTATGAACAAAGGAATAATATTAAATGTTAGATGATATAATAAAGAAAAATACATAACAAAAACATTATTCAATNCGTTTTTTTTTCCAATCCTCCCACGATTTTGTTTTTGCAGTTATTCTTATTGATACACTTGCCTATTAAAAACAAAATTTCCTTTCCCTTAATATGCCTGGCTGTTATTAAAAAATATTTAATAAAGTAATATGCTAATAAAACTTTCTATTAACAATGTAATACTATTAAATATTAGATGATATAATAAAGAAAAATACATAACAAAAACATTATTCAATGCGCTCCCTGTATAAGTCCCGTTAGTTTAACAGAGATTTTGTTCATTAACATTTAGATAATATTATTAAGAACAATAAAATAAAATTTAAACTAAAAAAATATTTCAACAGTAATAAATTATAATTCTTCTCATATATTACAAAAAGAAAGCGAATATTAAATATTGGTTAATATAATAAAAAAAATATAGAAAAAAAAATTATTCACTAACTATATAAGTACCTTTGATTTAATAGAGATTTCATTATTGGGTATATCGTTGACAAGTAAGATGACAATTGAATTTTATTAAAGCAATACAATCTAATAGGATCAAACAAGCCCGATCATAATTTAATTTAATTAATATTTTTTAATACTGACCGCGCATCATGCAGGTACAACTACTAGTTATATTTAAAGTAACAATACAATACAACACAATACAATAGGTAACAACCATCCAAACAAGTTGCGCCTCTTCAAAGACAACTATTCAGAAGAGAGGCAACTCTTGAGTTATGGGTTCCTATGCATATAAAACCTATATCTACTTAACTGATATTTCTATAGCCCTAACCGTAATACTTTATTGGATAGAAAAACGGTCTCCTTGAATTGATACCAGGCCTTATGTACAATCTATACTATATTAAAATTGCGAATTCCCTTGGCGAAATATGATTTGCCGTTTTTACTTCTTTAAAAAAGTAAATTTTACACTAGATAAAATAGTCACTGAGTTTGAAATTAACTAAATTTATAGATATTAAATCTTTCCTTATTTGAATAATGTAGAAACTCCTCAAAATTAAACACTTCTTAAATTTAGGTACAAAATACCAATTTTAACTTGAAATAACGATATCATTATTGAGAATAATTGCAACGTTTAGCACCAATAAAGCGTCTGGAGTTCTATTTGTAATAGCATTTAATTAATGTACCAAACTAAGCGCCTAGAGTCCTATTGAGGAGATTTTTCAATAGATATTTATTCTTTTCTGATTTGTTGAAAATAACTCTCATATAATCTTTGATCAAATAAATAGAATAAATTGTATATTTCGCTTAGGAAAAAAACAGGCCTCTTAGGTAACTTAGCATATCTTGTTTGTATTTTCTGTAATAAACTTAAAATATGATTTCCAAAAAAAAAAAATCAAAGCCACTCTTAAATCTCAAGAGTAACACATTCTTACTGAAATTAAAAAAGGAAGTATGAATATTTGTGAAACTGAAGTAATGAGATTATAAAACTGAATAAATTTTAAATCAAATATGTCAATTGATAACTTCTATGGATAGAGTTTCTTCCTCTCTTTTCTTTTTTCATCAATAAGAGTTTCTTCCTTGAGTTAGCTAATTAAGATCAACAACCATAATTTTTAGAAACTTATACTTTTTCTTCAACTTCTAATTTATACTAACTCAAATGCAATTTTTGATTATAATAAATAAATAATTTTTAAAAAAATTATACTCATAGAAATGAGGTACACAAGCAAAACACATATGCTGAGACTATTATCTTTAAATATTTGAGTCAACTAAATAGCAAATTTCCAACAACTTTTTCTAGTGCTGCTACACCGGTATTAATCATTATTAAGCTCCTAATATTTTGGAGGAATAGATATTGTATTACGTAAATTAGATGAATTTGTATTTCTTAAAATTTTGTGTTTAGTGGTTTTATAATCGAAGTGCACGTGAAACTGTGATGACCCAAAAGGTCATCTTATGATTAAAAACTAAATTTTGTGTTTCGAGGCCTTCAAAACCTCATTTTATCCCTCCTTGATTTGTGTACGCAGTCCGAGCGTATTTTCGGAAAGCTTTTATGTTAAAAGTTGATGAAAATAATAATTTTTTCCTTTAAAAGTTGATTTAGTTGACTTCGGTCAATGTTTTGAGTAAACGGACCCGAACTCGTGTTCTGACAGTCCCGATGGGTCCGTATCAAAATATGAGACTTGGGGGAATACTCGGAATAGAATTTCCAGGTCCCTAGCTCGAGATATGAATTATTGATGAAAATTGAAAGTTTAAAAATGTAACGACCCGATCATTCGTTCTGAGAGTTATAGCCACATTTCCCCCATCTATGCTTATTTATATGTTGTTCAGCTGTGTTGAGTTGTATCGAATTGGTAGGTTTGGGTTCGGAGTAGTTTTGGAGTGAAATGAACACTTAGTCTCTTAATTAGAAAGTTAAGTTAGAAAAGTCAACCGGAAGTTGACTTATGAGTAAAAGAATTCGGATTTGGATTTTTATGATTCGATTAGCTTCGTTGGGTGATTTTAGAATTTGGAGTGTGTCTGGAATATAATTTGGAGGTCCGTAGTAGAATTATGCTTGAATTGGCAAAAGTTGGAAGTTTAGAAGTTCTTAGGCTTGAATTCGAGGTTGATTTGGTATTTTGGTGTGGTTTTGGGTGTTCCGGAGGTTTGACTAAGTTCGGGTAGTGATACATGACTTGTTGGAATTGTTGGTTGAGGTCCCGAGGGCCTCGGATGAGTTTTGAATAGGTTTGGGTTGTGTTGCGCTCGTTTTTCTTATGTTTCGACGTCGTTTCTTCAAGCATAAATGATATCATATTGAACAAATGAGCTCCGATTTCTTTTTTGATTGAATCATTAGATCCGTATTGTAATTACGGACCTGTAGCAAAAAGAATCATCGAATTTGGATATCGTATGAGGATTTTATGATCATTTTACTAAAAATTAGGTTGCCAGATTTTTTCAGAGTAATTAAGAATAGCCTAGGAGACAGTTGTACTTGTTACGGTTTGTCATCCCGGTCCCTACACTCCATAAAGTTTCATCCAGGCACTTCAACTTAATCAAAACAAGACTTTTAAACACCTCCGTAATCGTGTGATGCTCACTTGCTTGACGTGGATGACAAATCAGCATCCACATTAGATTCTACGCCAAAATAATATTATTTAACAAAATTTTAATTTCATAAACAAAAAATAAAATAAAAAAGCAAAAAATTAAAATAAAAACTAAAGAAAACCCCTCCTCCGTTCTTCAAACCCCACTCAACCTTCTTAAAAGAATAACCCACCTACCATGGCTCCTCCACCATGAATACCACTACTTCCTTCACTCCTCTTTTAAAGAAAGTTATCTATCCATGAAAAATACATGAGTAGAGAATTAAGTCTTTTGAATTTTGACTTATTCCTCTACCCAATTTGGAAGGGCTGTGAAAAAATTTGAAAGGTATAATCACCGGAAAAAATGGAGGAGTCATAGAGAAGGGGAAGATGACATGATGGAAGAAGAAATACACACCAAGGAGAAAATCTAATAAAAGAAGGGATGAAGAAAAAAGGGAAGGGAGGGGTCTAAAGAAGAAGATGAGGAGAAAGGGGGGGTCAGAACGAGGGGGGGGGGGGTTGGCTGAAGAAGAATAAGAGGGGGGAGGAGGGGGGGCAGAATGAAGGGGGAGGGATGCGAAGAAGAAGAAGAGGAGAGGGGGGGGGGAGGGGTGGCGAGAACGAAGGGGGAGGTGCTGGCTAGTGTATTTTATTTATTTATTTATTAATTTTTATTTTTTAATAAAAAGAATCATCAGCTCACGCACCTAATGTGCGTGTAAATCACTCATTTGTCCACTTCAGCCATATTAATGCCACATAAGNGAAAAAGATGAAAACAAACAACAAAAGAACAAAAAAATACTAAGTGCAAAAGCTGCAAAAAGTTTCACTCGGCATCATCTCCACCGTAATTCTCCCCTGCATTGTCGTCATCAGAAGGAAGCCCATCTTCAAGTGTCGCAGGGTAATAACCGCAGGCAAGACGAGCCTCGCGTGCCTTCGCCCGAGCATCTTCAAAAGCGGCCCCAAGAACGTTCCCCACCTCCCACAAGCCCTTATATATATCTCGTTGGGCCTCGGCATGAACCCATAGCTCATACAAGCGGCGGGGGACAGCAGTAGGGGCAGATTCTTGAGGGCGGGCCTGAGCCAACAATTGTGCTTTCTCAACCTCGAGAGCCGTAACTCGATCTCCCAGGCTCGACGCATCCCGATCAAGTTTACCAATCCGCTCCTCGAGCCGTGCCTCCCTCAGTGCGGCCGTCTCCCTCTCAACTTCTCACTCAGACCTAAGGATGCGGATAGTGTCTTCCAGCACTGCCGCCCTTGCCAAAGCCAACACTCGAGCCCCCTCGGCTCTCTCCAACTCTGTACCTTCTTTTCTAGCTCAGCCACTTTCTCCGTCCATTCTGCGCTTAGGTTGGCGACTCTGGAGGTGTTTTATTCAAGCTCGGCTCGCAAAGATAGCACCTTCGCCTGAAGGTCTTCGCACTCCACCGCAACCCCTTTGCCCACTTCGAGCTCCTCGTCTTTGGCATTGAGTAACTCCTCGAGCTCGCTGCATCTGCGGATAGAGCGCATAAGTTCCTCATCCCTTTTCTCCAACTCCTCCCTAACGGATTGAGTATCACCGCCGCCCTAAGCTGCGCGTGCATCTCACGGCACTTGTTGCTATATCAGTGATACTTCACAGCCATTTTCAGAAAGACTTCGGCCCTAGTCTCAGCCCTGCGAGCACTCTCGATCTCCAGCATGTAAGTCTAAAAAAAAGGGAGAAAAAGAGAGGGGAGGAATCGGCGAAAGAAAAATAGCACAAAAAGAAAACGGCGAAAGGAATCTCACCCTCAAGGCCATCCCGGCCACACCACGTGACAGAGCGGAATCATTGATCTCCCGAAGAGACTCACTTTCGGCGGCGGAACACAGAAGGTCAAATTGAGGCATCAACTCCACTGTGTCCTCCAACAGATTAAAATCCGATGGAATCTCGACACTGGTAAAGCCTTCCTCGAACATCCTCATGTCCTCGGGATCGATGTCGGCATCATATTCGTAATTATCCCCCACCACGCCCTTGAACCTCTCATTAGCCGAAGAGGGGGCGCGACTCTGCCGAGATAATGATAGACCACTCGGAACAATCGCGGCGGCCCCTGAACCCTGTCCACCTGCCACGTTGGTCTCTTCCACGATCGAAAATCGCCTCTGCACCCAGATCGGTGTCACCGCCAGCTTCAGATACCGCCAAAGTAGGATCGCCCCTCGTGGACGTCTCAACCAAAGACGCCCTCTCTGACAACCTC
>NC_031998.1:16227903-16243759 GCF_001879085.1 Nicotiana attenuata
ATAGTTTGAGTGTAAAATGAACACTAGTCTTAATTAGAAGTTAAGTTAGAAAATTCAACCGAAGTTGAACTTATGAGTAAAAAATTCGGGGATTGATTTTTATTGATTCGATTAGCTTCGTTGGGGTGATTTTAGAATTTGGAGTTGTCTGGAATATAATTTGGAGGTCCGTAGTAGAATTATCGCTTGAAATTGGTCAAAAGTTGAAGTTTAGAAGTTCTTAGGCTTGAATTCGAGGTATGATTTGGTAATTTTGGTGTGGTTTGGTGTTCCGGAGGTTGACTAGTTCGGTAGAAGTGTAACATATTGTTGAATTGTTGGTTGAGGGTCCCCGAGCCTCGATGAGATTTTGAATAGGTTTGTGGTTGTGTTGCGCTCGTTTATTCTTATGTTTCGACGTCGCTTTCTTCAAGCATAAATGAATCATATTGAAACAAAATTGAGCTCCGATTCTTTTTTGGATTGAATCAATAGATCCGTATATGTAATTACGACCTGTTAGCAAAAAGAATCATCGAAGTTTGGATATCGTAATGAGGATTTTAATGATCAAGTTTACCTAAAAATTTAGGTGTTGCCGATTTTTCAGCAGTAATTAAGAATAGCCTAGGAGACAGTTGTACTTGTTACGGTTTGTTCATCACGGTCCCTACACTCCATAAAGTTTCATCCAGGCACTTCAACTTAATCAAAAACAAGACTTTTAAATCACCTCTCGTAATCTGTGAATGCTCACTTGCTTGACTGTGGATGACAACATCAAGCATCCACATTAATTACTACGCAAAATAATTTATTGTTTAACAAAATTTAATTTCATAAACAAAAAAATAAAAATAAAAAACAAAAAATTAAATAAAAAAACTAAAGAAAAACCCCTCCGTCCGTTCTTCAAACCCCACTCACCTTTCTTAAAAAGAATTAACCCACCTACCATGGCTCCTCACCATAATTACCACTACTTTCCTTCACTCCTCTTTAAAGAAAGGTTATCTATCCATGAAAAATACATGAGTAGAGAATTAAGTCTTTTGAATTTGGACTTATTCTCTACCCAATTTGGAAGGCTGTGAAAAAAATTTGAAAGGGTAATCACCGGAAAAAATGGAAGGAGTCATAGGAAGGGGAAGAATGACATGAATGAAGAAGGAAATTACACACCAAGAGAAAATCCTAATAAAAGAAGGGATGAAAAAAAACGGGAAGGAGGGTCTAAAGAAGAAGATGAGGAGAAAGGGGCGGTCAGAACGAAGGTGGGGGGGGGTTGAGCTGGAAGAAAGAATAAGAGGGGGGAGGAGGGGGGGCAGGAATGAAGGGGGAAGGATGCGAAGAAGAAAGAAGAGGAAGGGGGGGGGGGGGGAAAGGTGGTGCAGAACGAAGGGGGAGTGTCTGCTAAAGTGATTTTTATTTATTTATTATTAATTTTTATTTTTTTAATAAAAAAAGAATCATTCAAGCTCACGCACCTAATGTCGTACTTGTAAATCACTCATTTGTCCCCACTTCAGCCATATTAAGGCCACATAAAGCTCGGTCAACGGTCAGAAGGGTTTAAACATATCCTTTGTTTGATTAAGTGACAGTTGTCTGAATGAAACTTTAATGAAGTGTAGGGACCTCGGATGACAAAACCGGAATAAGTACAAGTGTCTCCCAGGCTATTCTGCCTATTTAAAAATCTGCACTATTTGCAATATTCAAAACCTACATATCTCCTTCGTTATAAGGTCAAATTGAGTGATTCAAAAGCTCAAATTGACTAGAATTTCACAAGGAATCCATTGGAAGCATAAAAAATGAGTTTTGGAATCGTTTGGAACGATAAACGAGACAGAATAGCTGGTTAGAAAAATATGCAAAACTAGGATTTTGTTCATTCGGTCATATTTTGAATTGGGGAGCTCGGATTTTGGGCGATTTTGGAGCGATTTTCACCATATGCATGGGTAAGTTTCTCTACTCGATTTTGAGTATAATTTATGAATCCATCTTCGTTTTTGGGATTTGATTGATGATTCAAAAGTGAAATTGAGGGAGTTAGGTTTGAGTTTTGGAGAGTTTTAAGTGGGATTTGAGGGACCAAACGGAGTCCGATTTGACAAATTTTATATGGTTAGACTCGGGAGAGCACGAGGATTATTATTCTGCCATTTTTGGACTAATTCTGAGATGTGGGCCCGGGGGCCGAGGTTTGCCGATTTGGATTTTTGGCATGTTTTATTAGTTTTTATTGTGTAATTCGATTCTTCGACTATGTTGATAGTAGTATTCGATTATGGTTAGATTTGAAGATTTTGGAGACCGAGTCGAGGACGAGGACATCCCGGAGTAGGATTTTACGCTGTTGAGGTAAGTAACAGTTTTAATCTGGCTTTGAGGGTATAAACCGGAGAAATTGATATCATGTGATTGTTTGGTTGGTGATACCCACGCTACGTGACGGGCGTGTGGTGTGCAACGTGAGGATTGGGACTTGGTCCGCTCCCGCTGAGGCTTTGAGGCCTAATGGCTATTATCTGTAGTTATGTGTTTACTTGTTGTTTAACTTGTTTGCCTTCATGTTAGAGATCATGTTCAGGCTTTATTCATGCTCACTATATTTGTACTCGGTCATAGAAATTATTGTACATGTTTATCTCAGTCTCTATTATTTGCTAATATGCTGTGATACTTGATGTGGGATGTGTTCCCTTATTTGTGATGGGATGGTAACGCTAGTGAGGTAACATGACTGAGTGAGCCGAGGGCCTGGTTGTGAGGATATTAATACCATAGCGCGTGAGTTGTCCGTGTAGCACGTGAGTTGACCGTGCGGGTCCAGGTATTGATACCATAGCGCGTGAGTTGTCCACTAGCACGTGAGTTGACCGTGCGGATCTAGGGTATTGACTATGGTTAGCACGTGAGTTGTCTGTGCTTAGCGCTTGGGCTTTGGGAGCCCCTCCGGAGTCTGTACACACCCCAGTGAGCGCAGAGTATTGAGTGTATTGAGTGTTGAGTGTTGAGTGTTGAGTGCGAGTGCTGAGTGATGGAGTGACATTGTTGTGAGGTTGCATTTACTTTTGCTGTTGCTGCATTTATCTGTTAAATTTCTTTGTGGCATTTACTGAGTTATGGAATTTACCTGTTTATTCCTTTTATTTTTAAAATTGTGAAAAATAAATAATTGAACTATTTTGCTCAGCTCGTCACTACTACTCAATTCCTTAGTTATTTCTGTTACTACTGAGGTGGTTGTACTCATACTACACCCTGCACTTTATGTGCAGATCCAGGTGAGTTAGAGCGCGGCGATCGTTGAGTTCAGACCGGCTATCTTTAGAGATTGCAAGGCAGCTGCCAGTGTTCGCAGGACCTTGTTACTCCTTTCATCATTTCTTCTTTGGACAGTTAGACAGTTTATATATCTCAGTTCATAGTTTTAGACGCTCATGACTTAGTGACACCCCGATGTTTGGGACTCATTTTCGTATTTAATATTATTTATATTTAGAGTTGGTTTAGTTTATCAGGAATTAAATTATTGGAAATATTTTATTAAATTCTTATAATCAAATTAGTAGTAATATTTTGGGAATAGGCTTGCCTTGTAACACGATAGGCGCCATCACGACCAAGGTTAGATTTTGGGTCGTGACAAGTTGGTATCAGAGCCTAGGTTACATAGGTCTCACGAGTCATGAGCGGGTTTAGTAGAGTCTTGCGGATCGGTATGGAGACGTCTGTACTTATCTTCGAGAGGCTGCAGAACCTTTAGGAAAACTTCACCTTCTTGAATTCTTATCGTGCGGTATTGATTCAGCTTGAAGTGTAACTCTTTGAATTCCTTCCACGCATTCGTATGCGCACATGAGCGCTGGGTATCAGTTGTGCATCGACGGATTATGATTCCCTAGATAAGGTGCGAGATGTGATTTCTGTGTGTTGATGTTGGGCTAGTCTGGGGTACTTGAGGCTGGGTTTTGTCGGTAGCTGGAGTACGAAAATTTCGATTGTGTGAGCACGTGTTTATATGTCCGTTGGTGTCCCTATTAGTGGGATTCGTGATTTGAGGGCTATGTGGTGAGTATGATGTGACCGCGAGATGAGTTCATATGATTTGAATGTGACGAGAAGGTATTGCTGAAGGTTTCACCTATTTGAGACTCCAGGTATGTTTTTAGACTCGTTCGAGGACGAACGTTTGTTTACGAGGGGGAGGATGTAACGACCCGATCATTCGTTCTGAGAGTTATAGCCACATTTTCCCCCATCTATGCTTATTTATATGTTGTTCAGCTTTGTTGAGTTGTTTCGAATTGGTAGGTTTGGGTTCGGAGTAGTTTTGGAGTGAAATGAACACTTAGTCTCTTAATTAGAAAGTTAAGTTAGAAAAGTCAACCGGAAGTTGACTTATGAGTAAAAGAATTCGGATTTGGATTTTTATGATTCGATTAGCTTCGTTGGGTGATTTTAGAAATTGGAGTGTGTCCTGAATATAATTTGGAGGTCCGTAGTAGAATTAGGATTGAATTGGCAAAAGTTGGATTTTTAGAAGTTCTTAGGCTTGAATTCGAGGTTGATTTGGTATTTTGGTGTGGTTTTGGGTGTTCCGGAGGTTTGACTAAGTTCGGGTAGTGATACATGACTTGTTGGAATTGTTGGTTGAGGTCCCGGGGGCCTCGGATGAGTTTTGAATAGGTTTGGGTTGTGTTGCGCTCGTTTTTCTTATGTTTCGACGTCGTTTCTTCAAGCATAAATGATATCATATTGAACAAATGAGCTCCGATTTCTTTTTTGATTGAATCATTAGATCCGTATTGTAATTACGGACCTGTAGCAAAAAGAATCATCGAATTTGGGCATCGTATGAGGATTTTATGATCATTTTACTTAAAATTAGGTTGCCAGATTTTTTTCAGAGTAATTACGAAATTGCCACTAGCAGCGTATTTAAAAATCTGCACTATTTGCAAATATTAAAACCTACATATCTCCTTCGTTATAAGGTCAAATTGAGTGATTCAAAAGCCTAACTTGACTAGAATTTCACAAGGAATCCATTGAAGGCATAAAAATGAGTTTTGGGATCGTTTGGCACGAGAAACGAGACAGAATAGCTGGTAGAAAAATATGCAAAATTAGGGTTTTGTTCATTCGGTCATATTTTGAGTTGGGGAGCTCGGATTTGGGCGATTTTGGAGGCGATTTTCACCATATGCATTGGGGTAAGTGTTCTCTACTCGATTTTGATTATAATTTATGAATCCATCTTCATTTTTGGGATTTGATTGATGATTTCAAAGTGAAATTGAGGGAGTTAGGGTTTGAGTTTTGGAGAGTTTTAAGTGAGGATTTGAGGGACCAAACGGAGTCCGATTTTGACAAATTTTATATGGTTAGACTCGGGAGAGGACGAGGATTATTATTCAGCCATTTTTGACTGATTCCGAGACGTGGGACCGGGGCCGAGTTTTGGCCGATTTCGGATTTTTGGCATGTTTATGTAGTTTTTATTGTGTAATTCGATTCTTTAGACTATGTTGATAGTAGTATTCTGATTATGGTTAGATTCGAAGCTTTTGGAGACCGAGTCGAGGGACGAGGACATCCCGGAGTAGGATTTTACGCTGTTGAGGTAAGTAACAGTTTTAACTCTAGCTTTGAGGGTATAAACCCGGAGAAATTGATATCATGTGATTGTTTGGTGGTGATACCCACGCTAGGTGACGGGCGTGTGGGTGTGCACCGCGAGGGATTGAGACTTGGTCCGTCCCGTGAGGCCAGGCCTAAAAGCTATTATCTGTGGTTATGTGTTTACTTGTTGTTGAACTTGTTTGCCTTCATGTTAGAGATCCTGTTTAGGTTTTATTCATGCTCACATTATTTGTACTCAGTCATAGAAATTATTGTACATGTTTACCTCAGTCTCTATTATTTGCTAATATGCTGTGATACTTGATGTGGGCTGTGTTCCCTTATTTGTTGATGATGGTGAGGCTAGTGAGGTACATGACTGAGTGAGGCCGAGGGCCTGGTTGTGAGGATATTAATACCATAGCACGTGAGTTGTCCGCGTAGCACGTGAGTTGACCGTGCGGGTCCAGGTATTGATACCATAGCGCGTGAGTTGTCCGCGTAGCACGTGAGTTGACCATGCGGATCCAGGTATTGATATGGTAGCACGTGAGTTGTCCGTGCTTAGCGCTTGGGCTTTGGGAGCCCCTCCGGAGTCTGTACACACCCCCAGTGAGCGCAGAGTATTGAGTGTTGAGTGTGGAGTGATGAGTGCGAGTGCTGAGTGATGGAGTGACATTGTTGTGAGGTTGCATTTACTTTTGCTGTTGCTGCATTTATCTGTTAAATTTCTTTGTGGCATTTACTGAGTTATGGAATTTACCTGTTTATTTCTGTTATTTTTAGAATTGTGAAAAATAAATAATTGGACTATTTTGCTCAGCTCGTCACTACTACTCAATTCCTTAGTTATTTTTGTTACTACTGAGGTGGTTGTACTCGTACTACACCCTGCACTTTATGTGCAGATCCAGGTGAGTTAGAGCGCGGCGATCGTTGAGTTCAGACCGGCTATCTGTAGAGATTGCAAGGCAGTTGCCAGTGTTCGCAGGACCTTGTTACTCCTTTCATCATTTCTTCTTTGGACAGTTAGACAGTTTATATATCTCAGTTCATAGTTTTAGACGCTCATGACTTAGTGACACCCCGATGTTTGGGACTCATTTTCGTATTTAATATTATTTATATTTAGAGTTGGTTTAGTTTATCAGGAATTAAATTATTGGAAATATTTTATTAAATTCTTATAATCAAATTAGTAGTAATATTTTGGGAATAGGCTTGCCTTGTAACACGATAGGCGCCATCACGACCAAGGTTAGATTTTGGGTCGTGACAAAAAATTTAATGGTTTTAAGAATTTGGTTAATGTTTAATCTTGTTGGTATCGGGCCCGTATTTTGGTGTCAGAGCCCGGTACAGGTTCAATATAATATTTAAGTCATGTCTCTAAAATTTGGTGAGAAAAGGAGTTGGTTTAACGTGATTCGGACGTCCGGTTGAGAAAATGGAAATTTCAATGTGTTCTTGAGAATTCATTTAATTTGGTGCTGTATTCGTAGTTCTAGGTGTTATTTTGGCTATTTGATTGCGCGAGCAAGTTCTTATGATGTTTTAAGACTTGTGTGCATGTTTGGTTTGGAGCCCCGAGGGCTCGGGTGAGTTTCGAATAGGCTACGGAGTAGTTTGAATCTGGAAAATTTGCTGGTGTAATTGATCTTATTGCAGGCCTCTGATCTCGCAAATGCGAGATCAGGCATCGTAATTGAGGTCTCTACAGGTTCCGCATTTGCGAGCTTCTCATCGTAAATGCGAAGAGTAGCTGGGCCAGGCAGTCCTCGCAATCGCATTTGCGAAGTAAATTTGGGAGGGGCAGTGATCGCAAATGCGATCTTTTAGTCGCATTTGCGGAGATTCAAGTTCGCAATTGCGAACTTATCTTCGCAATTGTGAAAGCAGTAGAGGTGTGAAGGACCTCGCATTTTCGATGGTCCCTTTGCATTTGCGATCTGCAACGTGTAAAAGGGACTTCACACGGAAATTTTCATTCATTCTTCAAATTTTCAAAACCTAAGACACAGGAGGCGGTTTTCCAAAGACCATTTCTTCCCCAAATCATAGGTAAGTGATTCTAAACTAGTTTCTTTCAATCTTTCACTTTATTTTATAAGATTTCAACCTAGAATCTATGATTTTCATGGTGGAATTGGGGATTTTTGAGTAGAAACTAGGAATTTCGAAGTTTGGGGATTTAGACCTCAAATTGAGGTCGGATTCCAAAACAATTATATATCCGGGCTCGGGGGTGAATGTGTAATCGTGTTTTGGTCCGAATTTTGGGTTTGGACCAAGCGGACCTGGGTGTTGACTTTTGTTGACTTTTTCAAAAATGGCCTAAATTGAATTCCTTGTAATCATAGGTAGTTCCTAAGGCTTAAATTGAATGGTTTCGTTGGTAATTTGCTAGATTCTATTGGTACGGAGGCTTGTGTGAAAGGAAACGTGGTGATTGAGCTTTGAGTTTGTCCGTTGGAGCGAGGTAAGTGTCGTGGTTAACCTTGGCTTGGGGATTAGGTATTATTTACCTATTTGCTACGTGTTTGGATGTTGAGTACAATGTATAGATGAGGTGACAAGTACCTATGTGTTGTTGTCGAGTCATAGCATGTAAGTGAGTCTTATTCTTGTAAATATCATATTCTTTGATCACATTGTTCATGTTTAGACTAGCTATTCCATGTGTTAGAGCAATTTCTTATCATGTTTTGCTAAATTTGATATTGATTGAGTATTGACTCAAAGTTGAGGTTGGTATTGTGGAAATAAGTGTTGAAGTAAGATTTGTTCTTGATATTTCTATCTTTCTGTTGTCATTGTTCATTGTTTTGCTGAGGGAGAGTGTTAAAGCACGAAGGGTGATGCCTTGCACGTTTCTATTATTCATTATGGTGAGGTTGAGTGTTAAAGCACGAAGGGTGATGTCGTGCACGTTTCTATTATTCAATATGGTGAGGTTGAGTGTAAAATCACGAAGGGTGATGCCGTGCACGTTTCTATTATTTTATCTGGTGAGGTTGAGAGTGAAAGCACGAAGGGTGGTGCCGTGCACTTTCCTTTACCGTGTTTATCCGTTTCTATCTGTTTAAGGTATACTGATTGTTCATGTTCTCAGTTCCGTTGTAATACTTTGTCTTGTAATCCCCTCAGCATGCCCCATTCCCAATACTTCTTGCATTGTTTCTTTAGTTGCTATTATTAGTGTATATGTATTCATAATGTAACGATCCGGCCGGTCATTTTTGGAATTTACGCCCCGATCCCCCATTAACTGCTTCCCCTAAGTTCATTTCTGCTATTTTGGTTTGCCGGGACATTCGGTGTTGGGATTTAGAGTGTTTTGGGACACTTAGTCCCTAAACGAGAGCTTAAGAATTGAAAAATGGTCTGTAATCGGAACCGTGTGAAGAAGACCTCGGAATGGAAATCCGATGGTTCCGTTAGCTCCGTTAGGTGATTTCGGGGTTGGGGGCATGTTCGGAATGTATTTTGGAGGCTCGTAGCTCATTTAGGCTTGAAATGCCGAAGTTTGAATTTTTGAAGTTTCCGGTCCGATAGTGAGTTTTTGATCCGAGGGTCGGATTGAAATTCCGGAAGTTGCAGTAGCTCCGTCATGTCATTTGGGATGTGTGTGCAAAATTTCAGGTCATTCGAGCGAGGTTTGGTTTGGTTTTTGATCGAAAGTGTGTTTTGTTGGAATTTGAAGTTCTTAGGCTAGAATCTTTGATTAATTCGTGTTTCCGGCATTGTTTTAGGTGGTTTAAGGATTGGTACAAGTTTGAATGATGTTATGGGATATGTCTGTAGGCTTGGTTGAGGTCCCGGGGGCCTCGGGTGTGTTTCGGATGCACATCCGAGCAATTTGAAGTTTGGAAATGTTGCAGAAAGTTGCAGGTCTGAATTCCTTCTTCGCGTTCGCGAAGAAGGCACCGCGTTCGCGTAGTTGTAGCCATCCTCTCATCGCGTTCGCGGCCACTCTCCCGCGTTCGCGTAGTGTAAGTCTGGGGGGGGGGCGTTCCTCTTCGCGTTCGCATAAGATTACCCGCGTCCGCGTAGCTTCACTATTTCCTCCATCGCGTTCGCGTAAGCCTTGTCGCGTTCGCGTAGTTCTTGATCCCCTGGCCTTCGCGTTCGCGCTCCTCCCTTCGCGATCGCGAAGGGCATTTTTTGGGCCCTGATATTTTCCTTCTTCGCAAACGCGTGCTTCCTATCGCGTTCGCGATGCTTTAGACTCCTGAACAGTACTTAACATTTCAAAAACGAGGTTTTGCCATTTTTATCAAAACTCAAGGTTTGGAGCTCGGATTTGGGAGCAATTTCAAGGGTTTTTCAAGGGCAATCACCGGGTAACGCTTCTCTACTCTCCTATGACTAAAACCCATTAATCTAATCGCAAATTCACCCTTTAATTTCGTGTTTTTGAATGGGAAGTGGGTAAACTTCTTAGACCTATCTATGGGGTTTTGAGGGGTCATTTGACCTCCGATTTGGGAGATTTTTGTATGGTTAGACTCGTGAGAGTACAAGGGTTCTGAAAACATAAAAATCATTTGATTCCGAGATGATGGCTGGAGGGGCATTTTGGTCATTTTACCTATTTTCGCGCCCTAGCTCTAAATTTAATAGTGGAATCAGTTGTTTGCAATATTATTTACGATGTGTAATTGAATTGAATAGATTTGGGCCATTTGGATTCGGATACTCGTGGCAAAGGCGTGGTTTCTATTGATATTGAGCCGGTTCGAGGTAAGTGGCTTGTCTAACCTTGTGTGGGGGACCTTTCCCCTTAGGATTTGTTATTTGTTGATTTGAGTGCCTTGTACGCGAGGTGACGGGCGTGTACTTGAGGCAATTGTTGGAAAACCCGGTTTTTCTTAAGATATTGAGATTGAGTTCCTTCCATATTTGCTTTATTCTACTTGAAATTATAACTTGTGCTAGATTACGAAAGCATGTTTAGTTGATTTAACTTGCCTAATTGCTTAAGCTGCCTTAACTGTACTACGTGAAGCATGCTAGGTCAGTACTATCTGTTGCTTGTCTTTTTGTACTTCGTTTCCGTGTACCTTCTGGTTGTGATTGCACATTTACATTGGGACTACGGATGTGGGATTCCGGTAGCTCCCCCCCTTGTTTGTTTACTTTGGGACTACGGGTTCGATTCACGGTAGATCCCCCTGCACTTTTATTTTGGGACTGCGGGTTAGATTCCCGATAGATCCCCCTGCACATTGATAGTTGGACTACGGGACGGTATCCCGGGAGATCCACTGGACAGTTGAGAAAAGGACTACAGGACGGTATCCTGAGAGATCCTCATTGTTACCATTGGTGTTGAGCGTACTTATTCTGTGGTTGTTCCGTTCTTGTGTATTTGCTATTGCCTTGCTTAATCTGTCTTATATCACTGCTGTATTTATTATTTCTGTCAGATTATCATACTGTTAATTATTGTTGTTACTATATTTTGTCCCAGTATGGCCCTGACCTTCCTCGTCACTACCCAACCGAGGTTAGGCTTGGCACTTACTGAGTACCGCTGTGGTGTACTCATGCCCTTCCTGCGCATGTTTTTCATGTGCAGATCATCCAGGTACCTCTACTCAGGCGCCCTATCAGTGAGGCAGGAGGACTACGGAGACTTCGAGGTAGATCTGCTGCGTCCGCAGACCGACGAGTCTCCCTCTTACTCTATCTTTAGTACTTAGTTTTTCCTTCTTTCGGTTGTTAGAAATTCTGGAGTTTGGAACCTTTACTATACACTTCTGTAGCCTGTGTTGCCCGTGAGTTTCCGGGTTTTGGGAATTGTTTTAGACTTGTGATATTGAGTTGTACTTGCCAAGCGGCATTCAGTACAGTTTCTTTTAGATATTTTATTTGATTTTCTCTATTTTTCCGCAATTAATATATTTCCGCAAATGTTAGGCTTACCTGGTCATGGGGACCAGGTGCCGTCATGACATGTTCACGGTTGGTGAACTAGGGTCGTGACACATAAACTGCACAGGTTTGTTTGGGAGTGTCTTGTCCTAGCCTCGTCACTACTTCGCCGAGGTTAGACTCGACACTTACCAGTACATGGGGTCGGTTGTACTGATACTACACTATGCACTTTCTGTGCAGATTTCGGTACTGGGCCGTGTTGACCCGAGTTGAGCTGCTGACTTCAATCCCATTAGAGACCCAAGGTAGATCTGCCAACGTTCGCAGACCCTGCAGTCCCCTTCTAGTTATTTCAGTTTGCTGTTTCTTTTAACTCGAAAATAGTTGTATTTTCCTTCATCCAGTTATTTGTAGTGACTCTTAGAAGTTTGTGAATTATGACACCAGATCCTGGGTAGTTATGTATAATTACTTGGGTTATTATAAAATTCTACACTCCTTTAATCTGTTATGGTTTAATTGTTGTTATTTGCTGAATTGTTTAAGAGTTAGCGTATTAATCTCTAATTGTTGGCTTGCCTAGAAACTGAATGGTTAGGCGCCATCACGGTCCCGGTGATGGAAAATCCGGGTCATGACAGTGTGATACCTGCTTCGGCGGTGCCTTGATCGCACATGCGATGGGCTTCGCTTCTGCGGCTTCTTTTTTGCTTCTGCGCAGTCGCAAATGCGATGTTAGGATCCGCAGGTGCGGTTCTTTGCCTGGTAGCCTGGCATCACAAATGCGAGCCTTGTCTCGCAAATGCGAGCTCGCAGATGCGGAACTTGAGTCCGCAGATGCAAAAAGGCCGGACAGAGTCCATAAATTCGGGAGTTTGACATTTTTAGTTCGTTTTTGAGTTTTAAGTCTCGGATTTGGGCAATTTCATAAAGGGTTTTCATAAGTTTTGAACTGGGTAAGTGTTCTTTATCCTAAATCATTTATATTTCATGATTCTATACTTGTTTACATCATGAATCGTGAATTTAATTGAAGAAAATGAGATTTTTGTAAATCTTCCAAAAATGTAAAATGAAGATTTGAAAGGAAATCAGATGTGGGAATTCAATAATTTTTGTATGGTTGAACTCATAATGGAATGGGTGTTCGGATTCCGTAATTTTTCGTCGGGTTCCGAAAAGTGGGCCCGTTGTTGACTTTTCCGAAAATGACTTAAATTAAGTCACTTTCGAATTGTGAATAATTTCTAAAGCTAAAATTGAATAGTTGGTAAATAAATTGCTAGGTTTGATTGGTTTGGAGACTAATTCGAAAGGAAAAGTCGTGGTCGAGTGATCACTTGAATTGCGAAGCAAGGTAAGTGTCGTGGTTAACCATGACTTGAGGGAATAGAACCCTTGAATTATGTGTTATGTGAATTTCATGTGTAGCTACGTATAGACGAGGTGACGAGTGTCTATATATCGTCAAATTGCTTGTTTATATGTTTCTACGTATTCCACTAATTGCCTCATTTCATGAATTATTTGTTACATTAATTGATTCTCTTACTTTCATTGTCTACTATTATGCCTTGATTTCACGCCTTAATTACTACCTGCTTATTTAATTTTTTTTAGTGCCATAATTGCTACTTGACATTTAGCATTTCATATATTGAAGTTCCTATTTCTTCCCTGATTCTACACTTATTTGTTATCTGTCCTTATTTGTTTCCTACATATTTGTAAGTGTTGTATACTTTGTTGCCTAGTAGTTTCATATTAATTGTGGAATTTATTGAAGTAGTCTTACGTATAAGTGTAGTTAATTTATATTGTTGGATCGGGTTGCACGCCGCAACGGAATTTATTTGAAAGATTATATTGTGGAATCGGGTTGCACGCCGCAACGAATTTCATTTTAAGTTTATATTGATGGACGGGGTTGCACGCCGCAACGAAATGATAAAAAAAATAATTGACTTTGACTATTGACTTGGCCTCGATTGTTGATATGACTTACATGTTTTACCTAATGGTGTATTGTGAGCCGGGCTGGGACCGGGACCGGATCGGGCCCGCGGTCTTAACGGGCTAAACTGTCCCGGCGGGCCGGTCCTGGTGGGCCGGTCCCTGGTGGTGTAGAAAGCCCGGGGCGGGCCGGTTCCTTGCGTCAAGCCCACGAGACCGGGACCGCTAAGCCCGGGACCGGCAGGCGGTCCTGGGCCGGTTCAACCGGGCCTAACGGTCCTAACGGGCTCCAACGGCTCTTTTTAAAAAAAAAAAAAAATTTAAAAAGACCAACGGTCAGATTTTAAAATCTAGCCGTTGGCCTTTAATTTTCAACCGTTTGGAACTTTAAAAAATAGCCATTTGGTCTCCAAACTTTATTTTAACCCCAAACTTTATATAATTACACTTTTTCCCAATTCTCAACTATAAATACCCCCTCATTCTTTCATTTTTACTCACCAATTCATCAATCTATCTCAATCTCTCTCAATCTATATCTAATTTCTCTTCTATAATTGCTTATTTTATTATTGCAATTTCGTGAAAAATTGTGAAGTTGGTGAATTGAAGTATTCAAGTCTTCAAGTCTTCAACGATTTTCAATTTTCAAGAAGTTGTTCGGCAATTCGGTAAACTCGTTCCAACTCTTAAGTTTTAAGAATATATTTTTGTGTGTTTAGTTTGCATAATTGTAATTAATATGGCATTTTCTTTGAAAAAAATGTTTGGTGGTAAGGGAAAAGCTAAAATTGGTGAAAGTAGTCTCCAACCTACTACCCTTCCCCCGGCTCCCCGACCCAGACCTGTTACCCGTCCTGCTGCTCCTATTATTCTTGATAGTGATAACCCTTGTTTTCAATTTTCCGATAGTGAATTTTGCCATAATGTTGCACCAGGTGAACAATTAAATGAAGAAGTTATGAATGCTCTTTATCCTAATCAAACTATCTTAGAAAATGATGAGGAAAATGAGGATGTAGATGAAACCCAACCGGATTTAGATGATTCACCTACTAGTCCTGTTAATAACCCAACTGATGCCCCGCCCGACCCACCTGTAGAAACCCCTACTTTTAATAGACAACCTTCTAAACGCCTAGAAACATCATTAGTTTGGAATTTTTTTACTCAAGTAAGAGAACAAAATAAGGCTAGGTGTAAAACTTGTGGGAAATTGCTGGCGCATAAATATACTGGAGACCGTAGTGGTACGGGTAGTTTGGCTAGGCACATACAAACACACCCTAGAGATAAAGTTAAATATTTACAAATGAAAGCGCAGCAAGAGGGGACAAGTGTAGATACTGCGGTTAACCCTAGTACAGGTTCAAATCTAGTTCAACCAGGAATTAACATTGTGACCGGTGGTATTTTATATTACGATCCTAATAAAGATCGTGAAGAATTAGCAAAGATGGTTACTGTTATGTGCTTACCATATACTTTTCCTTCTAACCCTAATTTTGTGCATTATATTAGAAAAGTTTTTAATCCTACTTATAAAGGTTGGCCTCGCGCAACAGTTAAGAGCGATATTTATAAATATAAACATGAATATGAACAATATTTGCGGTATTTATTTACTCATATAACTAATCGGATTTCTATTACTACTGATATTGGTAGAAGTAATAATGACTGTGATTATCTAACTGTTACAAGTCATTGGATAGATGAGGAGTGGATAATGCAAAAACGCATTATTGCGTATAGAATAATTAATTCACGTCACACAGGTAAGTTTATTGCTAACACTGTTGCAGATATTTGTAGATATTTTTGCATTAGAGATAAAATAATGGCAATTTCTATGGATAATGCTTCTAGTAACACTAGTGCTATAGGCATACTTACAACAACACTAAATCATGCATTTAGTAATTGTTTCCATGTGAGATGTATTTGTCACATTTACCATTTAATCGTCGGTGATGGTATGAGAATTTTAAATTTAGAAATTGAAAAGGTTAGAATGGCTCTTAATTGGCTTTTTTATTCAAACCGTAGAAGTAGACTTAGAGAGTATTTTAAAAAATGTGATGAATTTGGTCTTAGAGAAAGAAAGGTTCCTAAACCTTGTCCAACTAGATGGAATTATATGTACGAAAGTTTAGTAGTTGCATATGAATATAGAAACCCAATTAATGCAACGTTCAATGCTCGTGTTGGTGGTGAGGATGATGATGAAATCCTTACAAATCAAGATTGGACGAATGTTAAAATTCTTATAGATTTTTTAGAACATTTTCAAATTGCTATAAATGCATTTTCTGGACAATATTATCCTACTATTTCAAATTGTTTAGTTTATATTGCAGCACTATGTGATTTGTTTGTTGAATTTTTCGGAGGGGGGGAAATTTAT
>NC_031998.1:16244159-16250936 GCF_001879085.1 Nicotiana attenuata
TCTATGAGGGAGAGCTTGGAAAAAATCAGACTATTCAGAGATTGGATCCGCTCGGAAAGAAGAAACTTTGGACTTGTAGAATCACAACCGGAGATAGACGAAGCTTATGAAGAAATGATAGCGGAACTTGCGGAGGATGCTGCTTCGCCCGGAAGCGGTGATGAACAAGCTTCTTTTCCGCCACCACCAACGGAACCTCCTCCGAACCTTGAAGGATTTATGAGATTTGTTAGAGATACAATGTAGATTATGGTGTAACTTGTACTTTGGCATATCTTCTTTAGTTTTTTTTCCTTTTAATGGTGGTATTAGTACCTTGTTGTGCTCATTCCATTGGGGGGAAGAAGACTAAGAAAGATATGCCATTTTTGGTAATAAAAATTATAAAACATACCCTTGGCCTTGAATATCTCTTCGCAATATTTTTTTTGTCTTTAACTTGCAATTATTTATAAGCTATAATATATATACATAACATACAATATATACTACAAGAAAATATATAAGGGAATATATATACATAACATACAATATATACTACAAGAAAATACATAAGGGAATATATATACATAACATATAATATATACTACAAGAAAATATATAGTGGAATATATATACATAACATACAATATATACTACAAGAAAATATATAAGGGAATATATATACATAACATACAATATATACTACAAGAAAATATATAAGGGAATATATATACATAACATACAATATATAGTACACTATACTAGTATACTATACTAGTATACTATATATATTATATTTACATGAAGAAGTAGTACTATATATACTACAAAACAAGATTTTTCAAAATGAGGGCCCCACCCCCAATGACCACCAACAGTCATATTAATTGCACAAATAGCCGTTTTTTTTTCCAATTTACAAAACTAACCTTCTCTAACACTATAAGTACCCCCCTCCCTCTTCTTCATTTCAATACTCAATACTCATTTCTCAATCTAAATTTCTCTCAATCTCTCAATCTCCAATTTTCAAGACTTCAAGTCTCAATCTCAATTTTCAAGTTAAATCATGCCTCGTTCTGAAAGAGTGCGCTTATTTGTTTCGCAATACTACGAAGTGCTTGAAGAAAATGAAAAAGGCCAAATATTAAAGTGCAAGAACTGTGGAAGAGTCTTAAATTTTCGTTCAGGGTGTACCGCGGGCATTTTAAGGAGGCATATAATGTATTGTGTTGAGGGTATTTTCCGCAAATTCGTCTTTAAGATTTTTCAACAATTTGTGTTATTTTAAAATTGTTAGACGTATTTATGCTTCATGTTGTACTTTGTTATTAATTTATTATGCATGCCAATTTAGTTTTACTATTGATTTGTTATTTTACATTTTCGTCAAACACTTTAATAATTAGATTTCTATATTATATATACTACATATATTTATATAGCCATGCATAAGAGCAATTTATATATATACATACACATATGGTTTACAAGAAATTGCCTTAAATAAAAAAAATTAAAAAAAAAGCCCGGAAATAAAAAAAGCCCGTTAGGCCCGCTAAGACCACGAGCCCGGCCCATTTAGCCCAGGACCATATGGGCTTAGGCCCGTCACGGGCTGGTCCTACCCGTTGAGCCCACGAAGCCCGGGACCGTGAAGCCCGGGAACGCCAAAGTCCGGGACCGCTAAGCCCAGGCCCGTTTAGCCCGGCACGTTTAGCCCATTTAGGCCCGGGCCCGGCCCACCATACAGCCTTAGTTTTACCCCTATTCCTGTTATTTTTATTATTATTGTGTACAGGTTAATGTAAGCGACCTGCCTTAGCCTCGTCACTACTTTGTCGAGGTTAGACTCGGCACTTACAGAGTACATGGGGTTGGTTGTACTCATACTACACTCTGCACTTCTTGTGTAGATACCAGAGTTGGTCCCAGCGGCATACTGTAGACTTGCTCGAATTCAACTACCAGAGGAGACTTGATTTATAGCTGCACAGCGTTCACAGCTCTGAAGTCCCCTTCCACTTTATCTTAGATGTGTTCTTTCTTTCAGACAACTTTAATTTTATTCAGACCCTTATTTGTATTATTCTAGAAGCTCGTGCACTTGTGACACCAGTTCTGGGATGGTATTTCGGCATCGCTATTATTCTGGTTTATTCACTTTAGTTCAGATTTTATCCAGCTATTTGGTTTCTTTATTTTTAATTAGAAATGAATTGTTAAAAATGAATAAATTTATTCTAACATCGACTTTCCTAGCAAGTGAAATGTTAGGCCCATCAGGGTCCTGAAGGTGAGAATTTTGGGTCATGATATCTAGCTTGTAAATCTATTTGGCGATTTGAGTTGTTAGAGGCTTGTAGCCTACTTATGAGCCATATATGGATATTGATCAATATTTTAGGTCATATTTTGATGTAATTAGGATATCTAACTGTAGATATCGACTTGTTGCTAATGTTTGGGCACTTTAATCAATAAATGATGGAAGATGATTGAAAGCTTTTGGGACTTAATAAAGCGAAAGCGAGTTATGTTGATTAAAACTTACTCTTCTTGAGGTACTTTCTCTAAAAGCATGTTTCAAGTTAATACTTAAGTTGTTTGCAAATGTGTTTTCGTGCTTGTGGACAAACAAGTACGGTTGTCTCCATGTGCTAGAATATTATATTGCATATGTCGTGTCATGCCGTTTTATAATATTTTATTGTAAATCTTGTTGGCAAAATGACACTCAAGGTAAATGTTATAAGTTTTTATCAAAGCTTACGTATTGACAATAGTATACATATTTGAGTGCTAAAGATAAGTTTTCATGGAAAGTACTTCTTTTGGAAATTGACGAACAGAATAGTACTTATGGTATCTTTTAAAGATTGATGTTAAATTGCTAAAGGCGGTAGCATGTCAAAGGTTATTTATTTAATTTTTGTTCAAATGATTTAGATTTTCTATAGATGTTATGAGTTGATAAAAATAGATCATTTGAAGCTACTATGCTATGAATCTATTTTTTGAAGTAGCAAATGTTTTGGGAGTTATTTGTGTTCACCGAGATTGACTTCGGATATATTGTGTTCGTTGTCATGAAACTACACGTGTCGGTGTAGGCGTAGATGGCCACTTTGTGGTATAGACTACGGCAGAGTGCTCTCCCTCGAGAGAGTACTATTTTGTGCTATTATTAGCATGGCTGAGTCAATTCCTACGACACTACGATGAGACGACCTGAGCAAGTAGGGTATATGATACTTGCCGCTAGGTATATAACCTAGTTGACCCTCTTATGTCGGTGGTATAGTACTCCCAGTGAAAGGTAAGGATGATTTCCTTATGTTTAGGCCTAAGGAGCACAAAGTGATTTCAATGACTTAAAACAAATGGAATGATTTTGTATGATTTTATCCAAAATCTTGGATTGATGTAAATATTTTGAAAGTTTATATTGTAGTTTACATTTTACTTGTCATTTATTTAAAATGACAAGGATCATGAATTGGTAAAATTTCTTACCGTTTTATATCAAATATTGATGCATTATTTTTTTATAAAGTTTGTCCCAAGAACTTAAGTTAGAGAGAGTCTATGACACTTATTGAGTACCGCTATGGTGTACTCATCCCTTAGGGGGCACCTCCAGGATCCCGCTTACTTTACATATTTCAGGATACCTGGCATGCGGTCAGGGCTAGTGATCAGGCCCAACTATACCTTATAAAAAGGACAATGCGGTCGTTGCAAATATAATCCGGTTTACAAGTCCGGAGTCGAATCCCACAGAGAATTAACCTATCAATTACCTTTGTTGGAATCACTAAATTCTTTATAATCAGCTTTCCCAAATGTTGTAAACAATAGTTGATGGTATTTCTATAACTAAGACTGAAAGTAAATAAACAGTTGTAAACTAAATATGCTTGGGTTGTAAACAATAATGAGAAGGTTCTAAGGTAGTGATTTCCCCTATTGATGGAATCCCTTCCGGTTATGTTTCATATAGATTCACCAAAATGTATCTATCAATCATGAGCACTCTTTTTACCGTAAATCTCTCCCGAGTAATCGCGATAATTTACTAGACGCACTCCCCCGAGATACGCTAGCTGACTTTGTTTATTACAGCTCACTTTAGATTACACCCAAGGCTTCGTTATCCCTAATCCCGCCTTTAAACCCGCAGTTATAGATCCCTCTTATACTTTGGGAGTGGTGTTGTTCAACAATTACCTAAATATGCACTCTCTTCCGAGTTATGCACACTAAATAGGCACAGCTAATTGAGGATCCTGTCAATTAACTACAATAAACACGTAGTTGAACAAATAGAGATTAACCGGCAAACTATATGAACATAATCAAGAAGTTCATCCTTCAATAGGTTCCATCAAAACCTTAGACTAAAGTATTTAGCTACTCATAACAACGTAAAGATAAACTACGAAAATATTCATCATGGAAAATTGCAAGAAAAAGAAGAGATAAAGAACTATGATGTTTTTGGGTGATCTCTCACACTTGTGTTTCTTGCCAAAGTAGTCTCCAAAACAAATCTGCCCTAATGTGGCCGAATTCCTACTTCTTATAAGGGTTTTACACCAAGTTTTCCCGACTTGACACTTTAGTCCCTGGATTTTCCGCGTTCTGCCGCGGTCCCACTACGGTTACGCCAGGACCGTGGCCAAAGTGGTCCTCTGAATCTTTACTGATGTTCTGCCACGGTCCTACCGCGGTTACGGTCTGACCGCGGCAGGCCAAGTTCAACTCTGGTTTTGTCTCTTCGCTTGGTGCATTTCGTGGGCATTGTTTGATTGGCCTCCTTTTCTCCGTAATTGATCCCAAACGTGCTCCTTCGACTTCTTTCATTGGATATAGCCTGCAAAGCATGAAAAGCACTAATCAGAGCATTTGGTTATCACTTTTTACCACAAAGCTATACAAAAATGTGGTTCTTTAGGGTCTAATTATAGTCTAATTCACCTATTATCAACACCCCACACATAAATCTTTGCTCGGCCTCGAGCAAGTTGAACCACACTTCTAGGCCTATTCGTTAGATGCATTACCCTTTTTATGTCACACCTGCTATTATGAAAGAACAACCTAAGCGGTGCAACAGCCACACCTCAAATGAAGACTCTAATGCCATGCCACACTCATGCTTACTTTATGTACTCTAACAGAAGTGAAGACTTGCTTTTTCTTCTTGAGTTAAATGCCCTCACATCACATTTTTTAGAGAAGTTCCACACACATGAAATCAAACAACAAGGAACTGTAGAATAAACGAATTCACTCACTCTCAGCAAAGAACATTCATATGCCACACAGATACACCATAAGCTTGCCCTTAGTGTAATACTCTGCTAATCGAATTGTTCAGTCTAAGATCAACAGGGCTTCTGTCACGACCCCAGTTCACCCTCCATGAACATGTCGTGATGGCACCTAGTTCCTAAAACTAGGTAAGCCTAACAGTACGGAATAACAAATTAACATTTGCGGAATAATTAATTAAAACTGAACATACGGAAATAACAACTGTATATAAGGCCACTCGGCCTATACAACTAAAAAATATGCGGAAGTCTACAACTAAATCCCAAAACCCGAAAACTCACGGGAAACACAAGCTAATAGAATGTAGTAATCTGCTCTACACCAGAATGTCTAAACAACATGAAAGGAAAGAAAGGAACTATCTGCTAAAGCCGGAATAGAGTAGAGACTCCTGGTCTGCGGACGTAGCAGATATACCTCAAGTCTCAGCTAGGACTCTCCACCACGAGGATGATACGCCTGGGAAGAAGTACCTAGATCTGCACATGAAAAACATGCGCAGAAGAGGCATGAGTACACCACAGCGGTACCCAGTAAGTGCCAAGCCTAACCTCGGTTGGGTAGTGACGAGGAAGGTCAGGGCCCTACTGAGATAAAACATAATAAATAATAAGATAACGGAAGCAGTTTAAATAAAGTCTACAGCGAGAATCTAAACCAGGTAAATAAGGAAGAACAGTAATAGAAAGCAAAGGTAACAATACAAGGAAAACTGCCCTCAACAAGGAATAATAGCCGGGGGATCTCTTGGTATCCTGAGGATCTCTTGGTATCCTCAATAAGTAAGTCGGGGATCTCTTGGTATCCCAAGGATCTCTGGGTATCCTTAATAAGTAAGCCGGGGATCTCTTGGTATCCCGAGGATCTCTGGGTATCCTCAATAAGTAAGTCGGGGATCTCTTGGTATCCCAATATATATAGAAACACATGTGCCAGGGATCTCTTGGTATCCCGCACCCTCAGTCCAGAATATCTCAAGTACAGGGGATCTCCCGGGAAGCCGTCCCGTAGTCCCAAATTAAACACACAACAACAACAACCCATAATCTCAGAATAAATGCTAAAATCAGGACAAGTAATAGTAAATTCTAGCCTAACATGCTTCACAGAGTACAAATAATACAGCTAAACAAATAAGCAAGTAAGCCAGCTAAACATGCGTCTCTAAGCTAGCACAGGTATAAACTTACAGTCTAAAATGAACCAGTAAACAGGAAATCTCAATTTAAATACTTCAAGTAGAAACGGGTTTACAACAATTAGCTCAAGTACGCGCTCGTCACCTCACGTACGAGGCATTCAAATATTCAAAGATCATGTCCTAAGGGGAAAGGTCCGCCACACAAGGTTAGACAAGCCACTTACCTCGAACCGGCTCAATGTCAACTAGAAACCACGCTCTTGCCACGAGTAACCGACTCCAAATGGCTCAAATCTATTCAATTCAATTACACA
>NC_031998.1:16251036-16319028 GCF_001879085.1 Nicotiana attenuata
AGAGAAGGAACCCTAGAACTCGAATTCAAGAAGATTGAACGTCAAGAAGGTAATATCTTCACCCTCTAATTGATTATAGCATTGGATTAGTGATTGTAGACTACAAGTTCATGAGATATGAGTTGATGGGTTTGATATAAAAGCATGAACAATTATAGGTTTGGCTTGTTGATTGTTGATTATTGGTTAAGGGTGTTGTTTATCTTATGGGTGAAGAAGAATGACATTGATTATAAGAAATTTGAGATTTTAAAATTTATCTAGGATCAAGAGAATGGCTTGTTGGGCGTAGAAACACCATTAATAAGGACTATGAAGCTTTATGTCACCAAGTATTTGAGAAAATGCTTAAATGACTAAAACATGAGAATTATTGCTAATATGGAATCCCTTTGACTTGTATTGATATAGATTAAAGTTGAAAGGGTTGGCGAATGTTGTATTACGCTCAAGAGAAGGAAGTTAAGGTATGTGAGGCTAACTCTCTATGTTTGGGAATGTTATTGATTCTCACCTACACTACGTTTCTTTTACGACGTTACTAATTGCCTCAGAAATATAGTTTAGCCTAGTTCCTTGAATAGTTGTAGAACTTCTTTTCTTTAGCTTCATAAATCGTTCATGACTTTCGTTCTTAACGTTGTGAGCTCAGTGCGTATTCAATATAGACTTGGGTTTGATGCCCCCGAGTCTTTGTATAGATTACTCAGTATACCATAAACAGTTGAAGTTTCAGTGTTCATAATCAATTCAAGAATACATGTCTCAGTCTAGTCCTATTCAGTATTCCAGTATTATGTAACTCACTGTGATCCAGTATTCCAGTATTATGTAACTCGGTGTGATCCAGTATTCCAGTATCATGTAACTCAGTGTGATTCAGTATTTCACTATCATGTATTGCAGAATGATTCTCAGTTCCTGATTTTAAATCCCTGAATGTTGAACACCTGTATTTCGGCCTGAGGCCGCAGTTTATGCTTTATGCATCTTTGGGCCTGAGGCCGCAGTTAATGCTTTATGCATCTTTGGGTCTGAGGCCGCAGTTTATGCTTTATGAATCTTTGGGCCTGAGGTTGCAGTTATGTATACGTATACTTAGGCCCGAGGCCGCAGTTGTGCACACATATATATATTGGGCCTGAGGCCGCAGTTTATTTATTCAGATAAGCAGGTTGTTCATCATTCAGAAGAGGGATTATTCATATCCTTACTTCCTTTGTTCAGTTCAGTTATCACCTATCATTTCAGTTATCAGTTGTCACTTCAGTTATCATTTATCATTTCAGTTATCAGTTCAGTTTTCAGTTATCACTTATCAGTTATCATTTTAGTTTCAGTTTTAATAGTTATCATTTCAGTTATCAATTATCAATTCTCAATTATCATCTTGGTTTCAGTTTCAGCATTTATAATTCTTTCTTTCAGTTGCTTTACATACCAGTGCAATTCAAATGTAATGATGTCCCTTTTGCCCGGGGCCTAGGATTCTCACGATGCAGGTAATGATTTACAGGTTGATGATTCAGAGCGCTAGGATTCTCGTACCAACTACTTGGTGATCCCCAGTTCTTCCGGGGCATTATCATTACCTTACAGTCTTCAGTATTTTCAGAAAGTCAGTGTTTTTAGTACTTCATTAGAGGCTTCATATACTAGATTAACAGTTAGACAGAGTCTCAGGCTTTTCATGTTAAGCAATGTTGGCTACATATATGTTACAGACTTGTTTTAGTATTTTCGTACTTTGATTTATGTCATCCAGACTTTCAATATATCAGCATGTGTTAGTTTATCTTCCGCATTCATTATGTTATGATATCACATGTTGATTCAGCTAGCCAGTTGGTTCGCTCGGTCACATGTAGTTAGGCACCGAGTGCCGTGTTACGTCCAGGCCCAGGTTCGGGGCGTGACACCGTTTTGCTGAAAAAATTTGGGGAAACTTTGTCAAAGGGAGCAATGGTTTGATATCACAACCTGCCGCCAAATTTCATCGATTCATTTGCCATGTTAGCAGATTCTTTCTAAAGGAACACGTCGGGCCCATAAAGGTCGCAACAAGAAAATCGGACGTTTTTAAGATAAGACAAAGGGAAAACGAAATGCTAAGGGAGTTCGTATCCCGATTTCAAATGGAACGCATGGAGTTGCCACCGGTCACAGGTGATATGGCCATTCAAGCTTTCACCCAAGGGTTGAACGAGCGGAGTTCTATAGCATCACGACAGTTGAAACAAAATTTGGTCGAGTATCCAGTTGTAACTTGGGCAGATGTGCAAAATCGATATCAACCAAAGATCAGGGTCAAGCATGACCAATTAGGAGCCCCTTCCGGTTCAGTACATCCAAACAGGTTAGCAGTTAAAACCCCGAGGGGCATCGATAGGGAACCAAAGTCGAACAGGGAACGATATCAACCATATACCGTGGATCGAAGGAACAATGGCTCGGGACGCAATCCCTCTCGGAATGATCGAAGAAATGATCGAGGAATAAATTCCCGGGGACTTATGAGTAAAAGCGGTTATGATAAGCATGCCGATCCTGTAGAGGCACCTCGATTATCGGAATATAACTTTAGCATCGATGCATCAGGCATTGTATCAGCAATCGAAAGGATCAAAGATACTAGCCGGCCCAGACCCATACAAACTGATCCATCCCAAAGAAACCCAAATTTCATGTGCAAGTATCATCGCACGCATGGTCAAAAGACCGAGGATTGTAGGCAATTAAGGGAAGAGGTAGCCCGTCTATTCATCGAGGGCCACCTTCGAGAGTTCCTTAGCGATCGAGCCAAGAATCATTTCCGAGACAAAGACGCCAACAGGAAAAATGAACAGGAGGAACCACAACATGTCATTCATATGATCGCCGGCGGGGTCGAAATTGCACAAGGGCCCGTGTTCAACGTACTAAGGTATAAATTACCAGGGAGAAGCGGACCTGGGATTATGTGCCCGGGGACTCCTTATCATTCAACGAAGAAGAAGCAGAAGGCATTTCTCAACCACACAACGACCCTCTGGTTATTTCTATCTTATTAAATAAAGTTCAAGTTAAGCGTTTTTTAGTGGATCCAGGTAGCTCAGCAAATATCATCCGATCGAGGGTTGTGGAGCAACTCGGCCTACAAGATCAAATAGTACCTGCAGCTTGGGTCTTAAACGACTTCAACATGGCTAGTGAAACAACTAAAGGGGAGATTATTTTACTAGTGAACGTAGCTGGAACCATTCAGGATACCGAATTCCACGTAATCGAGGGCGACATGAGGTATAATGCCCTACTCGGAAGGCCTTGGATCCACAACATGAGGGCAGTACCCTCGACTCT
The DNA here is from genome assembly GCF_001879085.1 of Nicotiana attenuata. Taxonomy (NCBI): domain Eukaryota; kingdom Viridiplantae; phylum Streptophyta; class Magnoliopsida; order Solanales; family Solanaceae; genus Nicotiana; species Nicotiana attenuata. The sequence goes on from NC_031998.1 coordinate 16,254,376, forward strand.
CCACCAAATGATGAAATTTCCAACAACGTGTAAAAACAGTATACGAGGAGCAGCATGCTGCAAAGGTAATGTTTGCGGTCGATGAGGTAACAGCGATACCAACAATATCAACATCAGACAGGTCGAGCATCAAAGGTAAACAGGAAGCCAAATAGCAATCACACCTACCAGCCTCGACCGAATCAGGAAAACAGGAGATGGAAGAAGAACAGGAGGATTTTTTGACCCCTCGAACCTTTATTGTTCCCGAAGACTCCGACGCCACAAAATCAATGATCGAAAAGCTGGAACAAGTTGTATTGATCGAGCACCTACCCGAGCGAAAGGTATACCTGGGAACCGGGGTTAACCCTCGAACTCAGGAAAAAGCTTATTCAATTCCTTATTGTTAACATGGATTGCTTTGCTTGGTCCCATTTAGATATGACGGGGATCCCATCGGAGAGAACAACACATCGACTAAGCTTTGACCCCAGGTTCAAACTGGTGAAACAAAAGAGAAGGCCCCGGTCCGAGGTAAAGCATGCATTCATAAAGGATGAGGTAACTAAACTTCTCAAAATAGGGTCCATTCGAGAAGTAAAATATCCCGAATTGCTAGCCAATGTAGTCGTAGTCCCTAAAACAGGGAACAAACTTAGAATGTGTATAGACTATAAGGATTTAAACAAGGCATGCCCCAAATATTCTTTTCCACTGCCTAACATCGATCGCATGATCGATGCCACGGCTGGCCACGAGATCATTACCTTTCTCGATGCCTATTCCGGGTACAACCAAATTCAAATGAACCCGGAAGACCAGGAAAAGACTTTGTTTATTACTAAGTATGGGACATATTGTTATAACATGATGCTCTTCGGGCTAAAAACTGCTGGGGCTATTTACCAACGCCTAGTGAATAAAATGTTCGAAGAACAAATAGGTAAGTCAATGAAAGTTTATATCGATGACATGCTAGTTAAGTCCTTGCACGTAGAGGACCATTTGGCTCATTTGCAGGAAACGTTCGAGATTTTGAGGAGATATAACATGAAGCTCAACCCCGAGAAATGTGCTTTCAGGGTCGGTTCGAGCAAATTCCTGGGCTTTATGGTGTCGAATCGGGGAATCGAGATCAATCGCGATAAAATCAAGGCCATCGAAGACATCACCAGCGTGGGCAGTGTAAAGGCCATGCAGAGGCTGACTGGACGGATATATTTCATGAATCTATCTTCGATTTTAGCTTTTGGTTGATTAATTTAGAAGAAGAAATTGGGGGTTTTGGCCTAAAGTTTCATAATATGAATTTTTGAGTTTTGAACACTGATTTGGAGTCGGATTTGAGTGAAACTGGTGTGGTTGGACTCGTAATTGAATGGATTGTTGGATTTTGTGAGTTTTGTCGAGTTTTGAGGTGCGGGCCCGGGTGTGATTTTTGGCCGGATTTGGGATTTGACTTGGGATTCGATCTTTATCAATTGTAATTGCTTCCTTGGGTTTTATCTGATGTATTTGAGTTGTTTTTGGCTAGTTTTGAGCCGTTCGGAGGTCGCTACATGCATGATGGCATTCTTGGAGCATCGGTTGGCTTAATCGGTGTCGGAATTGGCTTGTTTAAGATAAGTTACTCTTCTAAACTTTGTGCTGATGGTATAAACATCCCGAATTACGTGCTATGTGATTGATGTTAAGGTGACGCACATGCTAGGTGATGGGCGTGTGGTCGTGCACCCTGTGAATTGTGACTCTGTTGTTTCCAAGGCGCTGAATAGCAGCCCTATTTTGTTGATATCTGTGTTTTCACCATGTGATAAAGTAAATGAGTTGTACATCATGCTAGATATCATGTTTAGGCTTTATGCTGATATTGTTGGGACCCATAGTGGTCGTTTCTTGCTGTCATCTCATTGATATTTCGTACTGAGTCGCATTCATGCATTCATATCATATCTCAGTCTTAGTTGTTACTTATTGATACATCATTTCATTGTTCCGGGTCAGTTTCATGACATTGTGAGCTCGTGGGTGAAACTGGAGAGTGATGACTGAGTGAGCCGAGAGCCTGATTATGAGTGACAGTTATGGGATCGGGCTGCACGCCGCAACGGTTATATTGATGATTATGATAGCACATGGGCTGCAGGATCCCCTCCGGAGTCTGTAACACACCACCAGTGAGCGCGGATAATATTATTGAGGGATAGATTTCCCTGGACACGGATTTGTCTGAAGTATTGATATATGGAGATGGATTTCTCCACAGGGATGGATTTCCCTTTTTCCTCGGTATCGAGTGACGTATAATCATTGTTGAGTATGTTCCAAGATGGATTTCCCTAGGCCTCATGGGCCATATACGGTACCGGGTGGTTGAGCACTTACATATTATTGAGGGATGAATTTACCTGGGCATGGATTTGTTCGAAGTACTTGATACCTGGAGATGGATTTCTCCACAGGGTTGGATTACCCTTTATCCTCGGCATTGGGCGACTTATAGTCAGTGTTGTATATGTTCCGAGATGGATTTCCCTGGGTTGTATGGGCCATATATAGTACCGAGTTGTTGAGTTGGATGCCATGAGGTTGAGTACTCTGAGAGTGTGAGTACATGATTTATCTCTGAGATACATGGCATTCGCATGCATATATGGCATACATGCATAGAGACGTATTTTCCTCATGTAGTACGGTGTCACATCATTCATGATATTTTTACACACATTGATATGCGGTCAAAGAAAGGTATCTCACACCTGCTATCTGGAAAGAAAAATGGAACACCTTATTTATTATGTAAAAGGATTTTTCTGAAAAAGAAATACAATCTACAAACTATCTCATACTTCATGACGTTTTCGGTAAAGAATTTGGGTTTTTCACTGATATTCTTGAAAGGCGGACTATTTTTGGAAAAATATGAAAAGACTGAGCATTCTATCGCTGAGCTGCTTCTTTATGTACTTGCTTTACACCGTTATGAATTACTATTGGTTATTGGTTTTGGACCCTACCTATGTTCCAGCTCGTCACTGCTTTCAACCTGAGGTTAGGTTTGTTACTTTTTGAGTACATGGGGTCGGTTGTACTCATACTGCACTTCTTGCACATTGCGTGCAGATCCCGGATTCCAATGTTGTTGCGTTCGTTCGTTGCTTGGTTTGAAGGCGTTCCTGCTGTAGCTGCCTCTTGTTCATGGTAGCCTTAGATTACAAAATTCTGTTCATGTACTTTTTGTACACGGCTAAAATCGGAAAGCCTGATTTATGGTCATTGCGACGTCCCGTAGCTTCACCTACAGGGCCCGAGGGAAAGTTCGAGGTTCAACCCCGAGGGTTCCTTAGCTCGACCTCAGGGAAACATACATCAGTGGTTACCTTGGGCAAGCGGGAGGTTCCCAAGGCACGCGACCAAAGCTGACAATACCTGCAAGAGATGTACTAGTCTGTACCAAGCTAGTAAAAAGTTGTACCAGTTGCATCTCTTTGTAATAATTACGCGTATACCATGTTGGAATTTATAAAGGGAACCCTTATCATTTTGTAAATATATACAACACATGATATTGAATACAAGAATAAGAACATTCTCTGCTCTCTAACTTAAACATATTCTCCTTTGATCTTGTTACTTACATTTATTGTGTTTCATTAATTGTTCTTCATTGATTACTCATTATTGATCATAAAGAACCCTCACCAAGGCTCTTAGAACTATTAGTTCTCCATCGATTGTTTAGAGCCCAATGCTTGGCTCGACCTCGAGGCCCCGTATAAGCCATCTCGAGGCCCCGATTCTCAGCTATTAAGTTTGCTTGATACACCGTCTTCAACTCTTACCTTATTTTCTAGTCTCGCACTTAGCATCTATTGCCTAACAACTAGCATAAAAATAAATCACATATTTTTAGAACCACAAAATCAAATCTAATTGTAATTACCATTTCCACGGTAAACAGTTTGGCGCCCACCGTGGGGCTAAAAATAATAGTGATTGTTTTCTTGCTGGTTTACTACATAACGCAAGTTATCTTTCACGCTTCTTCTTGTCCAAAGAATCTTTGATTTCAGGTCAAATGTCAAACTCAGTGAATGCGCGTGAGAACAACAATCCCGAGGACCATGGAGAGAATGGTGTAGCTGTTCCAAGTATTGGTGTACCACCTCGAAACCCTGAGGATGCACCAGAACCAATTCCCGCAGACGCGGTATCACGCAACACCCAACACGTCGACATAAGCTCCCATACCAATAGGAGTATACGCCAAGAGAACCAACAGGAAGCTCGAGAAAGTCCAGCCCGGGAAGAAAGAAAAGCAGATGAGAGAAACGGAACGGAAAGACCCCGGCACATCGTTCATATGATCATCGGAGGGACCGACGTTCCCCAAGGACCCGTGATCAAGCGGGCAAAGGTTTCCGCCGCAATGGAAGGGCAAGTTCGGGGCCACATGCCCGAGGATGTCCTCGCCTTCAGTGAAGAGGATTTCGAGACCTTGTCTCATCCCCATAACGATGCGCTGGTAATTTCATTTCTCTTGAATAATGTTCAAATTAAACGTGTACTCGTGGATCCAAGTAGCTCGGCCAACGTAATTAGGTCGAAAGTAGTGGAGCAACTCGAATTGCTTGATTAAATCATACCTATCTCCCGAGTCCTCAACGGTTTCAACATGGCCGGCGAAACAACGCAGGGGGAGATCACCCTCCCGGTCAATGTGTCCGATACAGTTCGAAACACAAAATTTCATGTCATCAAAGGCGACATGAGATACAATGCATTGCTTGGAAGGCCGTGGATATAAAACATGTGGGCAGTACCGTCAACTCTTCATCAGAAGATAAAGTTTCCAACAGAAGACGGTGTAAAAACGGTATTTGGAGAACAACATGCGGCGAAGGAAATGTTTGCAGTTCATAAAGAGGCACCAACCCCAATACCCCCCCACCTCGGAGGAGCCGGAGGGCAAACAGATCCCCGAGAACAACGAAGAAGACTTCCTCGCCCCCCGAACTTTCATTGCCGTCGAAGAATCGGATGCAACAAAATCAACTAATGAAGAACTGGAGCAGGCCGTTTTGATCGAGCATCTCCCAGATCGGAAGGTATACCTGGGAACGGGATTGACCCCCGAACTCAGGAAAGAATTCATTCAATTCCTTATTAATAACATCGATTGCTTTGCGTGATCCCATTTAGATATGACAGAAATCCCACCGGAAATAACCACCCATCGACTGAGTATTGACCCAAGGTTCAAACCGGTGAAGAAAAAAGAAGACCTCAGTCCGAGGTAAAACACACGTTCATCAAGGATGAGGTAACAAATCTGTAAGGCCCCGTGAAAATTTCTACTCAAAACCCGAAAGCTCGTACTGAAAATTCTAGTCCAAACTGTAAGGACACTTTGGGCACGCAGGTAAATCTTAGCACAGCTTTTCACCGTCAGACCGACGGGCAAGCAGAGCGGACTATTCAGACGCTTGAGGACATGTTGTGTGCTTGTGTTCTTGATTTCAAGGGTAGCTGGGATGATCATTTGCCACTCATTGAGTTTGCTTATAACAACAGCTTCCATGATAGTATCCAGATGGTGCAATTTGAGGCATTGTTGGTAGGAGATGTAGGTCTCCCATTGGGTGGTTCGAGGTTGGAGAAGCTGAATTGATAGGGTCGGACCTTGTGCACCAGGCCATGGAGAAAGTCAAAATTATTAAGGAAAGGTTGAAAACTGCTCAGAGTCGCCAAAAGTCTTATTCGAACGTTCGTCGCAGAGATTTGGAGTTCAAAGAAGATGATTCGGTATTTTTGAGGGTTTCCTCCATGAAGGGTATCATGCAATTTGGGAAGAAAGGAAAATTGAGTCCAAGGTATGTCGGACCGTACAGAATCATTCAGAGGATTGGTCAGGTGGCATACAAGCTCGAACTGCCACCCGAGATGTCATTGGTACACCCAGTCTTCCATGTGTCTATGTTGAAGAAGGTAGTGGGAGATCCGTCCACTATTGTGCCAGTTGAAACTATTGAGGTTAATGAAGAACTGTCATATGAAGAAGTTACAGTTGCCATTCTTGACAGGCAAGTCCGAAAATTGAGAAATAAGGAAATTGCCTCCGTGAAAGTGTTGTGGCGGAACCAGCAGGTTGAGGAAGTCACTTGGGAAGGCGAGGAAGAAATGAGAAGGAAGTACCCACATTTTTTTTGTATAGCCATGTAATATCTTTTATGCATTTGGTTCTTATGAACTCTATATCCTTTGAAATGGTCTATATAAAACTGGTCTATTTCGTTTTGGTTATATGTTGCCTATGCGGCCATGGTTAGTATTGTACAGGTTATGTTATGTCTATGGATTATGTATATGCTGTTAGAATATGTTTCTGGGGCTCTCTGACAGGTGGATAGGCCTAGGTACAAAGGAAACTCTAGCAAATTTTTTGGAAATTTAGGGAGTTAGCCAAATTTGGGGCTGTTGATACGTTTCATGTTGTGAAAGCTGAGGTTGCATAAAGATTGCTAATGAGTGAACCTTGATCCTCATTCGAGGACGAATGATCCTAAGTGGGGGAGGATGTAAGGCCCCGTGAAAATTTCTACTCAAAACCCGAAAGCTCGTAGTGCTGAGTTAGGAAGTTCGGACCCTTTGGACTGATCTATGTATTAAAAAGTTAAGGAATAATGTTCTCCAGAAAAGTGCGTTTATCGGTCCATTATGCTGTCGCATAATAGCTATGCGGACCGCATAGTCGCCGCAGAGTCAGACAATTTAATGGTTAATTATAAGGTCAACTATGCGGCCAATTTTGCGATCGCATAATCAATATGCGGGCTGCATAGTCAACGCATAATCCCTTTGGAATTTTTGCGAGGGGCAGTTTTGCGGTGCATTATGCGACCGCAAAACAGGTATGCGGACCGCATTCTTGTCGCATACCCAGGCAGTTTGTTCGGGTTCTTGAAGCCATTTTTGCGGTCCCTTTTGTGGGTCGCATATGCGATCGCAGACTGTGTCGGATCTCCTATTTTCTAACTTTTAAAATCCGACCCCATCCCATTAAAACCCATTAGACCCCTTTTATGTTATTTTACTGCAAATAGAGTGAGAGAGGAAGTTCTAGAGAGAGAGCGAGAGAGAGAGTGATCTTCATCAAGTCCCCACCCAATCCTTGCTTAAACCCTTGAAGAAATTCAAGTACAGCTGCTAGGCCTTCACCCCTAGATCTAAGAACTTGAGCCCTGACCTTTGGTTTCGAAATTCACACTAGAATGAGGAATTAGCTTGTGGGTTCATGGGTATAAAAATGGATTTTCTTGCATGCATAAAAGATAATGGGGTATGGGGAGGTTGTGAACTAAAAAGATAGCAATTGGGGTGCAAAATGATGAAAATCACAATGCACACTTAGTTCTTGCTAATATGGTCAAATAAGCTAGAACCTTGATCATGTCTCTAATTCTTAGTTCAACTTGCAATTTTCATAAAATAGATCGAAGGTGCTAGAGAATTCCGGAATTTATTGTAAGGACTTGAGGAACGCTCTATTGAGGTATGTATGGCTAAAACCCCCCTCCTCTTAGAAATTGAGCTTCCATGGTGTCCGTGCAAATGTTGTAATTCCGAAATTTGATTGATGTAGTACTTGTTGTGTCAAATGAATTGATGTTGTGAAAATGTATGTGGAAGGTGCTTCCCCATATGTTTAATGTGCTATTCTTTATAAAATTGAGGATGTGTGGAGAACATGAGCTATGTGCTAAATGCCTAAATTTCAAGTCAAGGTTACGTTGTGATTAATATGCCGAGCTAGATGAATTCCTCTCTATGCTTATAACTTGAATTGCTTTTGTATGTGCCTATGATCTCAAATGGCATGGTTAATGTTGAAGATGGGAATAATGTGAAACGTGAGTTATGGAATGTGGCCTAGTGCCAAGTATAATGTGGTAATTGTGGCCCCAAGTGCCGATGAACTAATACATGTGAAACCAAAAATTGAAGTGAGATGATTAACGGAAAAGGGTAACGTCGTGGTTAGACGGCTTAGCCGATCGGGCCGTGATCGGACGCCATGTTACACACACATGGTGGTATTGTATTGATAATTGAAATTGGAAAGTGAGAATGAAATAAGGGTAACGTCTTGGTAAGACGACTTAGCCGACCGGGCCATGATCGGACTCCGCTCAGGAAAGCGGTGGTATTGTGAATGATGATGCAACGATATGGAATGCCTCAACCTAAAATTACGGAAACTATGTGAAAACTGTGTGAACCTTTTATATTGCTAACGTGGTGATTGTTTGAAGCTTTGTAGTCCTTATGATTTCTTTTTACTCTTGTATGGTTGTTCTTTCTAACAGGATGGTGTTTAGTTATACATACTAGTACTATACTATGGTACTAACGTCCCTTTTGCCAGGGGCGCTACATTTTTGAATGAATGTAGGTGGCTCCATAGCGGACAGTGCCGATCGCGCGTAGCGGAGTATCCTCCTCTCAAAGTCTTGGTGAGCCCCTTTCTCCTTCGAGGGGTTATGTTGTACATCTTTTGTTGTAGACTTCCACTTTTGAGGTATAGCCGGGGCCTTGTTGCCGGCGTTGTCATAATTGTCTTTTGTATCCTTAGAGGCTCCATAGACGTTCGTGTGGGTTATGTTCGGATGTCGGATGGGTCAATGTACTGTATAGTAGTTCTAAACTCTAGTTCTTCTAAACTGTAACTGTATGAAGTCTTGAAAACTTAACCATGGTCTAAGGTTTGTGATATGAAAATGGATAAACAATGTGAATGTTCGATTTTTGCTATTGTCTAAATAAACGAAAGCGTGGTTTTCTTAATCGTATTGAGTCGGGTAGATAGTGTTAAAAAGGCTTGCTCAGTTGGGTTCACTCGATTGAGCGCCGTTCGCGCCTCCTGAGGTTGGGGCGTGACAAAATCTCCTCAAAATAGGATTTATTAGGGAAGTAAAGTATCCCGAATGGTTGGCCAATGTGGTGGTAGTTCCTAAAAAAGGGAATAAATTAAGGATGTGCGTAGATTATAAAGACTTGAATAGAGTGTGCCCCAAAGATTCATTCCCATTGCCCAACATCGACCGATTGATCGATGCCATGGCCAGCCACGAAATCTTCACCTTTCTCGATGCCTACTCGGGGTATAATCAAATTTAGATGAACCCCGAGGACAGGGAATAAACCTCGTTCATCACGAAGTACGGTACATACTGCTACAATGTGATGCCCTTCGGCCTAAAAAATGCGGGGGCCACGTACCAACGTCTAGTTAATAAGATGTTCGAAAACCAAATAGGCAATTCCATGGAAGTTTACATTGATGATATGTTAGTTAAGTCCCTGTGCGCAGAGGACCATTTAACTCATTTGCAAGAGACACTCGACATCCTCAGAAGCTATAACATGAAACTCAATCCCGAGAAATGTGCCTTCTGAGTGGGTTCGGGCAAATTCTTAGGCTTCATGGTGTCAAACAGAGGGATTGAGATCAATCCTGATAAAATCAAAGCCATCGAAGAGATCATGGTGGTAAACAATGTGAAGGCCGTGCAACGGATGACTGGGCGAATAGCAGCTTTGGGCCGATTCATATCAAGGTCGTCTGACAAGAGTCATCATTTCTTCTCCCTACTCAAAAACAAAAACAACTTCAAGTGGACTCCGGAATGCCAACGTTATTTGGAGGATTTTAAGCGATATCTGACGAACTCACCTTTACTCCATACCCCAAAGGAGGGTGAAACGCTGTATTTATACCTGGCTATGTCCTAGTTGCAGTAAGTGGTGTGCTGGTTTGAGAAGAGCAAGGTACGCAATTCCATGTCTATTATGTAAGTTGGACCCTAGGAGATGCCGAAACCAGGTATCCACACCTAGAAAAGTTAGCTCTTGCATTAATAAGCGCATCTCGAAAATTAAAACCTTATTTCCAATGCCATCGTATTTGTGTTTTAATAACATATCCTCTTTGAAGCATATTGCATAAGCCCGAATTGTCAGGACGTCTGGCCAAATGGGCGATCGAACTCGGGGGGTACGATATCGAATACCAACCCCGAACGGCTATCAAGTCCCAAATTCTGGCGGATTTTGTGGCTGACTTTGCACCTGCCCTCATGCCCGAGGTAGAGAAAGAGCTTCTACTAAAAACGGGCACATCCTCGGGGTATGGACCTTGTTCAACCAAGGCACCTCGAACGTGAAAGGGTCCGAACTCGGTATAGTCCTGAAGCCACCTACGGGCAGCATGATTAGGCAATCTATAAAAACTGCGAAATTGACTAACAACGAAGCCGAGTATGAGGCTATGATTGCAGGTCTGGAATTGGCCAGAGTCCTGCTAGCAGAAGTCACCGAACAAAAATGTGATTCCCTTCTAGTAGTGAATCAGGTAAATGGGAGCTTCGAGGTTCGAGAAGACAGGATGCAAAGATACCTAGACAAAATTCAAGTCCCATTACACCACTTCAAAGAATGGACTCTCGTCCACATACCTCGAGAGCAGAATAGTGAGGCCGATGCCCTCGCAAACCTGGGATCATCTGTCGAGGAAGATGACCTGCTTCCCGGGTCTGTTGTTCAGCTATCAAAATCAGTGATCGAGGAAGGCCACGTCGAGATCAACTCCACTAGCCTGACATGAGATTGGAGAAATATATATATCGATTATTTGGAAAGTGGGAAGCTACCTGCAGACCCAAAAGAGTCGAGGGATCTGCGAACCAAAGCAGCCCGATTCTCCCTCGACGAAAATAGAACTCTATACAGGAGAACCTTTGATGGGCACTAGAAGTATCTCTAGGGCCGGGAGACACAGATTACGTGCTCCAATAAATCCACGAGGGCACCTGCGAAAATCACTCCAGTGCCGATTCCTTAGTTCGAAAGGTGATCAGAGATGGTTACTATTGGGACAACATGGAGAAAGACACCAAGGAATTCGTCCGAAAATGCGACAAATGCCAGAGATTCCCACCAATGATTCACCAACCCGGTGAACAGCTACATTCAGTCTTGTCACCATCACCATGGCTGTTCATGAAGTGGGGGATGGACATCATCGGACCACTACGGACGACACTAGGTAAAGCTAGGTTTATTTTATTTATGACTGACTATTTCTCTAAATGGGTGGAAGCGCAGGCCTTCGAGAAGATAAGAGAAAAAGAAGTCATTAACTTCATCTGGGACCATATCATGTGCCGATTCGGGATTCCTTCCGAGATAACGTGTGATAACGGAAAATAGTTCATTGGAAGCAAAGTAACTCAGTTCCTCGAGGACCACAAAATCAAAAGAATCATGTCGACGCCCTACCACCCATGCGCAAACGGTCAGGCCGAGTCCACAAACAAAACCATCATTCAAAACTTAAAAAAGAAGTTAGGAAGTGCAAAGGGAAAATGAAGAGAAATATTACCCGAAGTGCTATGGGCATATCGAACAACTCCAAAATCAAGTACAGGAGAAACGTACTTCTCTCTGGTATATGGCGCCGAGGCTTTGATACCGGTCGAGGTCGGAGAACCAAGAGCCAGGGTCCGACACGCCACCGAAAGCTCAAACAACAAGGCCATGACTGTGGCTCTCGAGTTATTGGATGAAAAGCGAGAAGCTTCGCTGGTCGAATGGCCGCCCAAAAACAAAGGATCGAAAGGCACTACATCAGGAGAACAAATCTCTGACATTTCGGAGTCGGGGACTTGGTCCTAAGTAAAGTCACCCTGAACACTCGAAATCCTAATGAAGGAAAGCTAGGCCAGAACTGGGAAGGACCGTATCGCATCCTCGGAGTGATCGGCAAAGGGTCCTACAAGCTCGGTACCATGGAAGGCGAATAGCTTCCAAGCAATCAATGCTCAAACGATACTATTGCTAAGGAGTGCGATCAGAGACGCCGAAGCATTTACCAGCTTGAAGAGCTTAGGTTTTAAAGCATGTGTTCCACTCTTTTCCTTCGATCAGGTTGTATCCCAAGAAGGGTTTTACCGACAAGGTTTATAACGAGGCAACATCTATGTGCTACCTAAGGAGAACTTAACAAGTATTCAAGGCTTCTCTTCAATCAACCTCGAATACTGGGGGGCATCCCCCCGGGAGATCACCCCCTCAAAGAAGTCAAGATAAGCCAAAAAGGGTCTCAACAGAAAAATGATGTATCGGGCCAAACGCTCGAATGAACTGTGTCCGCATAGAATAGCTGAACCCTTAACAACGAGAACATGTATACTTGCGCCAAGTAATCAAGGAATATTTTTCCATCAAAACACTTTGCCCTTCAAAGAAATCCGCTATTTTTTCAAGAAACGGCTCTAGAGCCCGAAATATCCCGAACACTCGGGGACTGACGTCAAAAACTCAAGGCCATACGACCTACGGATCGGAAACTTCAAACTCGTAAGCCCTCAATGAGGCAACTCCAAGTTTACACAAAACGGTTCCAGAGCCAAGAAATTCTCGATGTCTTGGGGACTGTCACCGACGGTCACCCTATCGATTTGTCAACTTGAGACTATAAGACCCCATACGGGCAACCTCGAGCTCATAAAACCTTCACAAGGCAATACCAAATCTGTATGACCTCAAGCAAGTCATGAGTTATACTTGTACCAAGTAACCAAATCTGTAAGACCTCAAGCAAGGCATGAGTTATACTTGTACCAAGTAACCAAATCTGTAAGACCTCAAAAAAGGCAGAGGTTATACTTGTACCAAGTAACCAAATCTGTAAGACCTCAAGTAAGGCATGCAAAAATTTATAAGACCTTACAAAAGGCATAATCTCGATCTTAAAGTTAAGGCTATATATTCAAACTTGTAAGACCCCTAAAAAGGCATACCCTCGATATAGATGTTGAATTTACTTCACTCAGGGACTAAAAGGCTACGGCCAAATATGATGACTATGGTCACAAGGCTGTACCAGCCAAACTAACACGACTCGGTGACGCCCGACCGTCGCCATAAAACTCACAGGCCTTCAAATTAGTTCAAAAATACTTCGAAAAGAACAGGTTAATCAGGCTATCCTCAGCATAAGCAAAAGAGCTTCGACCATGTCAGCTCCAAACAACAGGATTCGAAATGTTCAGCCATCAAGCAACCCTCCTAGGTGCTCATGTATCACCGTATAACGTCTCACAATTGATGTTCCTATCGAACTATCGAAGAGTCGGGCGAACACAAAAACTTCAAAAAAGTCTATAACGAGGGAAAAATAAGCCTAAACTAATGGTCTTACCGACCCTGCGCGTAACAGGCACTGTCGCCAGCTTAAACTAATGGTCTTACCAACCCTACGTGTAAGAGCCACTGTCACCAACTTAAACTAATGGTCATACCAACCCTACGCGTAAGAGCCACTGTCGCCAGCATAAGCTAATTGTCGTACCGACCCAACGTGTAAGAGACCAGACGCCAGCTTAAAATTCAAAAACCTAGGGGTCAAGAAGCTCGAGTCAAAACCCGACTCGGAGACTGGACCCGAAATAGTTAACTAAAAAGTGCCTAAAGGCAAATGCGTAAGAGCCTAAGCACCAGCCTGTATTAAAGGTCGTACCGACCCAACGCGTAAGAGCCTATGGGCCAGTCTAAAAGAGCCTCAGGGCCGATGAGAGGTCGCACCGACCAAATGCGCAAAAGCTCAAAATCCTGCTCCAATAGCCTTAGGGCTGATACGATAGGCCTAAAGGTCGATAAACTCAAGTCGAAATGCGACCCTGGGACTAAGCCCCGAAACGATTAACTCTCGGCTGTTACAAACCGCTCAACGGTAGCAAGAACCTAAGGGTATAAATTTGAAGCCCAAAATTCGGATCAATTGTGAAACAAGCGTCACAGTTTATTCCTAAAAAAGCAAAGGAAAAGCGAAAAACGATGAAAAACTAAAGGCCTTTATATATATGTTAAAAAGCTCACAAGGGTACATTCACAAGGCCTGTGACTGAAGCCCCTACAAGGGCAAGAAGCAAATAAAACCTAATCTACCACCGGGGCTATACCTTCGATGACTCCCTCGGAAATTGTGCTTTCAACAGCACCGGCCATGACCCCCGGGTTTTCAACGGCCTCTTCCCCTTCGGGGATCTCGCCTCCATCTTCGTCATCTCTCGATCCACTGTTTGACTCGCCTTGAGAAGAAAGCAGGGCTGCAACCTCCTCTTCTAGGGTCGTCACCCTCTCGATCTCGGTGGACAAATTGATGCCCCCCGCGCATATATCCTTGAGAGCCCGTCTCCGAGATTCTAACCGGAAATTCTCCACAGCTCGGGTCTATCGCAGCTCGGCCTCTTCGAACACCTTCCTGGCCCGAGCATTTGTGGTAGCAGCGTCCTCTCTATGCGAAGACACGAATGCCTCGGCTTCAGCCCTGACCTCGGATAGCATAGCAACCAACTCAGTATGTAAACCCTTATATTTGTTACTCTCTGCCCTCGCATCGTCGAGTTGATGTCCAACTGAGGCCACCTCCCCCTAGAGAGCATCTCTCTCAGAGACTATCTCACTCACGTGCCGTTTGAGTTCGAGAATTTCAGAGTCCCTGGCTCGAAGTTCCTCCTTCATTAGGACATTTTTCTCCTCAAGCTGCGAAGATCGACCCAAAGGTATTAAAACAATAAAGTCGAATAAACATTTGGACAAAAAAACAAACAGGAACTATATAACCTGCTCGGTAAGATGAGTCCTTTCTCGAGACGTTGCCTCCAAACAATCCTGAAGGCCACGAAGCTCCCCCTCCCTCTTGGTAGAAAGAGCTCTAAGCTCATCAGCTTCTGAGGTAAGCCTCCTGTGCTCACCCTCATAACGAGCTAGCTCAGCTCGAAACCTGGCAAAGGTTTGATTATAAAGCACCTTGGCCTGGAACCATGCAAGAAACAAAGTTAAGCAGGACAAAGATTAGGGCACCGAGCAGAATCCACGAGAAAGTTACCTGCTCACAGAGCCTGTCGATCTCACTAAAAATAAGTGAGGCGTCAAGCTCAGGCTTTTCCTCAGGCGCAGCAAAAAGCTTTTCCAACACATTTATTCCTCCGAAGGACGACCCACATTGAAAGACTCTTTATTTTGGGCATCCTGCATCTCCCAGGAGGGAAAGGTCGATCCTAGGGGGGAATCGCTCACTTCAACAACCCCAACGGGATCAATCAGGGTCGCCTCTTGTTTATGCAGAGCTTCAAAGCTGGGATCCCCCAGACCACCTAATAAACGCACCTCAGCTCGGGGAAAGTTCTGGCCGTCAATTAACTTGGGAATATCACCCGACGCGCCCTCGAAGGTCTCTTCAGTCCGAGGTAGGACAACAACAGAATCTAGTTCCGATTTAGAAGCTATACTCTGCAGCACGTGGGACGGATAAGTTTTCTCCCTCCACGGGTGCTTCTGAGGAATCATATTTCCTCTCGCCTTCAGCTCGGAGACTCCCCGGCACTTATGGAACTAAGATTGCTGAATCAGCCTTAGGTTCTTCCGCTTTGGCTTTCTTGGGTTTCGGAGAACGAATCGATGTCCTCCTTCATTTTTTCTTCTCCTCATCAGGTTTTGGGGTATCCGCTTCACCAAGCGGTGCTTCCCTCATAAAAAAGGCCTCCCCCAGACCTACACAAATACAAAACATAAACACAGGGAATAAGGACACTATCAGTGATAGTTCTTCTGGAAGATACAATTACAGCAGAAGTAAAGGCTCACCGTGGTCCTTGGTTTCCCATCGAGCCTGGGAAAGGTCGCGCCACACGCTCTCAACATATGGGCAAATCGAATCTAGCTGTTTGACCTAGCCCGAGAGGTCCTTGATCGCATTAGAGTACACTACGACAGCTGCATCAGCAGAGGAAGTCAGTCCATAGGGAGATGTACCCAAAAAGAAACAAGAGAACATTTAATCAGCATATCTACAAACATTTCATGTTCCACCTTTCTGGGAACGACATCCTCTCCACTGGAATCAGGTCCGCAGTCCTGACGCGGACGAAACGGCTCATCCACCCCCCCATTTCTAACCTCATCGATACAAGCAAAAAGGGCTCTCGAGGCCCGACAGTGGAGCTTAAGGCCCCCACGGAAGAGTCGGGGACTATACATTCTGATCAGATGGTCGAGGGTAAAGGGCATCCCCTTGATCATGTTCGAGTAGTACCTGGTCATGTAAACAAGGCGCCAGAACGAAGGATGAATTTGGCGAGAGTCACCCGATATCGTTCGCAGAAGTCGAGGATCACGGGGTCTATTGAAGGCGAGGATGGCTCCACCGGGCCGAGGGTAAATGGATAAGTATACACACTGAGGAAGCTGGCCTTATATGTCGTTATGTCCTCCCCCCGGGAAGGAATCTCCACTAACACCGCGCCCCCTAGCGGCACTCGGTCTTTACCCTTTCGGCATCTGTTATTAAACTAATATATCGGGACACAGGTTCCCGTCGTCCTGGCTTCGAAGAAGGTTTTTTGGACTTAAAAATCGGAGGTCGTTTCAAAGGCTCCTGGAACTCACTCCCCAGCGCGAGGGGGCATTGTTGCTTTGCCCTTAGATAAGCACAATGAAGAGGAAGGTACATCTTCCCAAGGGACAGGGGTGGAAGTTTTCTCCATTCTTGTTAAAAGATTTCAGAGGACAAATGAAAATTACGTTTCAGGGGAAAACACAAGAGAGGAGTAAGAAGAACTCTTTTGAAGACTTGGTGGTGCAGTGGAAAATAAGGGGCGAAGGCAGAAGTATTTATAGAGGCCAAACATGTACGTTGGAATGGGCCAAAGAGAGCCGACCGCTGTAATTAATTCGAAGGCTTTTCAAGGGCTGTACGGACGCGACCTTTAGACACCCTTCTTGTCACGTCAATCGTTTGATAGGGTGTAACCAACGTAGTGATAGGAATATCGAAGAGGCAACAATTCAAGATCGTTTCTTATCATTTTACTCTAAGAAATACGGGGACCATCTATACACAGTGAAAATCGGAAAGCCCGATTTATGGTCATTGCGACATCCCGTAGCTTCACCTGGAGGGCCTGAGGCAAAGTTCGAGGTTCAACCTCGAGGGTTCCTTAGCTCGACCTCGGGGCAGCATACATCAGTGGTTACCTTGGGCAAGAGGGAGGTTCCCAAGGCACGCGACCAAAGCTGACAATACCTGCAAGAGTAGTACTAGTCTGTACTAGGCTAGTAAAAAGTTGTAGCAGCTACATCTCGTTGTAATAATTACGTGTATACCATGTTGGGATTTCCCCTCCTATATAAAGGGAACCCTTATCATTTTGTAAATATATACAACATATGACATTGAATACAATAACAAAAACATTCTCTGCTCTCTAACTTGAACATATTCTCCTTTGATCTTGTCACTTACATTTATTGTGTTTCATTAATTGTTCTTCATTTATTACTCATTATTGATCATAAAGAGCCCACCACAAAGGCTCTTAGAACTCTTAGTTCTCCATCGATTGTTCAGATCCCAACTCCTGGCTCGACCTCGAGGCCCCGTATAAGCCATCTCGAGGCCCAGATTCTCAGCTATTTAGTTTGCTTGATACACCATCTTCAACTCTTACCTTATTTTCTAGTCTCGCACTTAGCATCTATTGCCTAACAACTAGTATAAAAATAAATCACGTATTTTTAGAAATACAAAATCAAATCTAATTGTAATTACCATTTCCACGGTAAACACTATTCAAATAAAGGATGTATTTTCTTCATATCAGCTTTGTAAATTCTATTCTTAGAAGCTCGTGATTTGTACTACCAGTCCTTGGGAAGTGTAATAGATCCAGATAAATTATTTTGTTTAACTGACTTATTAGCAATGTTGAAATTGAATTAGTTATTAGTCGGCTTACCTAGCGGATTGGGTTAGGTGCCATCATTGATCTAGATAAATATAGTGAATCCAATTCCAATTCAGCAGGTTATAAGCCCATTTTTCTCACTTCGAGCTCATGAACATACCTGGAAATCAAGAACAAAAGCAAAAATGGAGTAAGGATTTCAGCATAAGCAAAAAAGTGAGCAAGCAACAAGTCAACAGTAATGTTCAGCCTCTTTAGACCATATTTATACCCAGAAGTCCATAAATCCCACGAAAGCTTTAAGTTCTTACTAAAAGAGAAATCAGGGAACAATTCCAACCAATTTTTAATGAAATTAATGCAGAAACTTTTGTGTATTTTCTAGGGTCTGAATCTTTGATTTGTGTGTGAAGGAAATGGTCTATATATAGCCCTTAAGAGTGCCATATGCTGCAGAAATAGAATGGGAATTATTCCCTCACACAACATCTTTTTCTTAACAGAATTGGGACAGCTGGCAGCTTTTGATTGGTTTCAGCATTGGTGCTGGCCAAAATTGAGCCAGCTGCCCCAAATTCTAGAAGCTTCTCATCTGAAAATCCTATTTCCTATTCCCAAATTAACCTTCTAAGTTTTCATTTGTTCACTTAAGACCCTAGGAGTTTCTAACAACTCACAAATCATGGTAAACAAAATCAGAGCAAGCAAACATTGGAAAACAAATCAAATAATAAACAGAAATGCAATTGAACCGAGGGTATTGAATATCCGAAAATCTGGACTAATCCTAAACACAACATAACTATAACGACCCGATCGGTCGTTTTGAGCTCTAGCGCGTCGTTCAGCAGTTTGAGGCCATGAGCAGCTTCATTTCAGGTATTATGACTTGTGCGCACGGTCAGAACTGAATTCCGGGAAGTTCGGAGTTGATTTGGAAAGATAGTTCTCATTTCGGAAGCTTTAAGTTAAAAGAATTGACTAAGACTGGATTTTTGAGAAAATGACCTCGGAATCGGGATTCGAAGGATCCAGTTGGTTCGTATGATGATTTTGGACTTGGGCGTATGTCCGGATGGGGTTTCAGAAGACCCGGGAGTGTTTCGGCCCCTATTGTGGAAGTTAGCATTTTTGGAGGAATTTTATAAGTTTGGGTCGAAGTGCATTTTAGTGTTATCAATGTCAATTTGGGATTCCGAGTCTGGGAATAACTCCGTAAGGTTATTCTGGTGTTGGGAGCGCGATTGGAAGTGATTCAGAGATCTGTGGGTCGTTTTGGAGTCTTTTGGCTAAAGATAGAAATTTGAAGGTTTTTGAGAAGTTTGACCGGAAGTGGACTTTTTGATATTGGGGTCGGATTCTGATTCCGGAAGTTGGAGTAAGTCCGTAATGGCGAATATGACTTATGGGAAAAATTTGAGGTCAATCGGATGTGATTTGATAGGTTTCGGCATCGAATATTGAAGTTTGAATTTCTCAAGTTCATCAAGTTTGATTTGGGGTGTGATTAGTGATTTTAGAGTTGTTTGATATGATTTGAGGCCTCGAGCGAGTCCGTAATATGTTTTGGTACTAGTTGGCATGATTGGTTGGGGTCCCGGGGGCCTCGGGTGGATTTCGGATGGTTAACGGATCAATTTTGGAATTTGAAGAAGAATGATCACCTGTCATCTGAAGTAATCGCACCTGCGAGGCTTGGGCCGCAGGTGCGGAGCCGCAGAAGCGGCCCTTGGGTCGCAGAAGCGGAAAATGGGCCAGCCAGGCTGGGACCTCAGATGCGGTCGTTTTGTCGCAGATGCGTGACCGCACTTGCGGAAGGAAAAGCGCAGATGCGGAAACTGAGGCTAGGAGGAAGACCGCAGAAGCGGATGGTAGCTCGCACCTGCGGAACCGCAGAAACGGTCAAGCGACCGCAGGTACGGAAATGCTGGAATCAGTAAGGTTGTTTAAAATGGGGGTTTAACTCATTTCAACCCCATTTTCTCCATGGGAGCTGATCTTTGGGCGATTTTGGAGCTCCATCTTTCTCATCCATGTCAAGGTAAGTGGTTTCTACTAGTTTTGAGTTAAATACTTGGATTATATATGGATTTAAGCATAAGAATTAGTGAAAGTTGTGGGTTATTGGTGGAAGACCTAGAAAATTATATTTTGGATTTTACCACGATTTTCGACATGAAATTGAGAGTAAACTATATATTTGAGTTCGTAAGGCCATGGGTGAACTTTATCTTCGAAAAATTTCGGAAACCGGGCACGTGGGCCTGAGGGCGTTTTTGTCAACTTTTCGATCGGGGTTAGGAATTGTTATAAATTGGATTATTATGAGTAATTGAACATATATTAATGGATTTGCATAATTATTGGCTAGCTTTGGAGCATTGTGCATCAATTTAAGTCATCGGAAGGGCGTGGGATGTCAGTTATGGAACTTCGGAGCGAGGTGAGTCTCCTTTCTAACTTTGTAAGAGGGAATTGTCCCCATAGGTGAGTTAATTGGTTATGTGCTTCTATTTGTGGAGGCTACCTACGCACGAGGTGATGAGAGTCCGTGCGTAGCTACTATTATGCTTAAGTCTGGGTAGTCTAGGACCCCAAAGCATGTCTTACTTGTAATATTTGAAATCTTGTTGTCAAATTGAAATGCTTAAAACATATTGAAATGTATAAAAGAATTTTTAAAAACAAGACATTCGTTTCTTGACTTTTAAAAAGAGAGTTTTCCTTTTATTGGATGATTGATTCCTTGATGGTTTCTTGATTGACTGTTTGGAGTGTTTATTTAAATTTTACCGCATCGCATGTATGATTCGCAAGCGGGGTAATAGATGCATCTATGGTTCGCACCATTCGACCCTCTGGCAGTGCACAGTTTAAATATACTTGGATCGGGCCGTATGTCCTCAGCATGATTTGCGCATGCTTGTATTGCTTGCCTTGTAATTTACTGAAGTTGATATTGCTTCCTTCCGTCTTGAGAATATATGTATAAATGATGAAAAAGGAAATTGGAAACTTTCATATATAAAAAAGAATTGTTTACTTGCTTCACTCTATAGAATTACATTCATGTTTATATAAACCCTCGACTTATTATATTATTAATGTTTCATTGTTGGACCACTAGTATGTGTCGAAGTCGACCTCTCGTCTCTACTTCTTCAAGATTAGGCAGGATACTTACTGAGTACACGTTGTTTTCGTACTCATATACACTTGTTGTGTATTTTTGTTGCACAGGTTCATGTGTGGCTAGTGGCTTAGTGGCATAGCGGCGTAGTTGGTACAGAGACCTAGGTGAGCTGCATTTTATCAAGATGACCCGCAGCCAGCAGAGTGTCCTTCAGAGTATTGTGCTGTATTTTCATTTATGTCCACTTTGTATTTCGGACAGTTACTGTATTTTATTTTATTTCTGAGTAAATGCTCATGCACTTGTGACACCGGGTTCTGGGATGATTATGGGGTATTTTGTAGTGACTTCTTGACATTTATATTTAATTTGAAATGAGTATCTTTTACTAGTAAATTTTAAGAAAAATCAGAGTTTTCACAATTATTTAAATGGGAATTTAATTAAGTATTTATGGTTGGCTTGCCTGACAGCGGTATCCGGCGCCATCACGACCCTTAGTGGATTTTGGATCGTGACAACATGATATCAGAGCACTAGGTTCCCTTAGGTCTTACGAGTCCTGAGCAAGTCTAGTAGAGTCTCGCGGATCGGTACGGAGACGTCTGTAATCTTCGGGAGGCTACAAGGTTGTTAGGACTACTTCCCTTCTTGATTCCTCATCGTGCGGTTTGATTCCTTTGAGGTTTATGCCTTTATTTCCTTTCTTTTCAATCTATTGCGACGTGGAGCGCTTATTATAAATCAGGAATTGTGAAATTTTAAAGGTACTACAGAGGCGGTGCGGGATGCTGCTCCCGGCGTAGTTGATTTGATTATTATCGTCGCCTTGTGGAAGGATATTCTGTCGTTTTAGCTCAGTAGTTGTACTTCTAAGAGCTCTGAGGCTAGGCACAAGTTGCCATGATGCTTATGAACGATTGTCGTGCAGTATTGATGTGATGGTAGGATGCTTGACTACGTGTCTGGGCAGTGAATGATTTGAAGGGAGGTTTACTCAGTGCATGATTTAGAGATTTGGTATTTTATTCCCGGCGGGGGGAAGGGCAATTAGGCTAAGGATGTTCAGATTTGGGTTGATGGAGCAATGAGGCTTGGTATTTGCGAGCGTGGTGGAATTTTCATCTTCAATGAGGTGGCGTTTTCCCCGTTGAGTGTACTAAGTTCGCCGGTGTTAAGACCTTCTACAATTTGCCTCTAGGGAAGGATATTGTAAGATAGGATTGGAGAAGCGACTGTCAGGGGTCGCGGGGTGCGGTGGTTCAGGATTGAATCGATGGTTATAATGTCGATGGCTCGAGGAGAGATGATCTCCGGAGAGGTTTAAAGTTAGTAGCGGTCTATTGGCTTAAGAGCTACTGAGTTAGATTTTTTTATCTAAGGCACCAGCTGAGCGGCGAAGGATGATGAAGGACGTGTGGGAAGTTTCATGCGGTAGTTAAATTTTTAGAAGGCCAAGTGTAAGAAGCGGAATTCGAATATCTGCTTAAAGAAGAGGGTTTGGCCAAAGTGGGAGAGAGGCAGAGCAGCACGTGGATTCAGTGGCAGGATAACTACACCCTTGAGGAAAGTTTGGAGTGATTTGGGAAATTTTAGTGGACGGTGATTGGGTCTACGAGCTTAATTTAAGATATTGGCTAGCATAACGGCGGGAGATTTAATATGACGGAAAGGAGCTGCTTGATATGAAGAAGGAAACAACATAACTGCGAATTGGAAGATATGGTCGCACATTTAGTTAATGTCCACGAGGAGTGAATGGACTTGTGCAGCTGGTGGATGAGCAGGGGCTCAGGATGGGTTATTGATGTCGTAGTAATTGTACCCCGTGCAGCGATGTTGGAAGATGTTGGCGCATAGTCTCCATATTTGAGGATGTCTCCAATGAGCAGATCAGCGGTTGTGTGGCTGGAAAAGCTTCGGTGAAGGATTTTATTAACTATCCGGTAAGAGGTCTAATATGTGAATGTTGCTAGAGATTAGAGTGTTCATGAAATGCTAAAAGAAGGATTTCGAGAAATCTGGCGGTTTAATTGCGCAAGGTCATGGCAATAAGAGATAAAGAATCTTGGTGGGTTCCAAGATGTGTAATAGTGGCTTCAAGCTAAGTGGGAGAGTCCCACCGCCTACAGTTGAATCGCCGGATCGCCTATTTGTGAGATTTCTAGTTATCAGCGTATTGATAAGTTGTTTCAGCTAAGGAAAGAGAACATCAGTAGTAATTTGAGCAAAGGAATTGAAGAATGTGTTCTATAATTGGCATTATCAATTCATGTTCAGGCTTTGGGAAGACTCAGGAATTATGCTTCGCGTTGAAGTGAGTTGCAAGGAAGGTGATTCGGCCGGGTGCTTCTTTGAGAGGGTGGCCATGGGCTAGCAGAGCCTTGCAGTTGATTATATTCGGGACCATGTCAGAGTGGGTGACTCTCAATAACGGTCCTAGTGAAATAAAAGGTTAAAAATGCGGTGCCTAAGGATTCAAGCCCGCGGTATATTTAAGAGTCGAGCCTATGAAACAGCTTATGATAAGAGGCTCAGAATGTTCTACGATGTTTTGACTTGCAGTGTAGCATTGGGAGGAAAAGGAGAAAAAGATTTCGGATTCGTAGAGGAATTATCAGGATGGATGTACCAGTCGAGATGCGAATATGCGCACAAGGAAGGTATGAGATGGTTCGTGGGATTTGAGGCCGCATGATCTCGTGTTACAAGGCTACTCAGGTTAGGTGCATTATTTGTTGAATGAAGTTATTATTATTCCAAGACAATTAAGGATCAATTAGAAGAGGTTGGATTGGTTAGCCATAGTTGATTTGGCATACTGGTAGCAGTGATCAGTTCCTTCAGCGTGATTAAGTTATGCAAGTGATTTATGGTGGTACGTGTGAGGCTTGTCGTCCCCCGTAATTTATTTTATTCGGAAGTATTCTAGTATTATGGCCTGCTATGTGTAGGCGGATCCCGGAAAGGGCTATGGTGACTTAGGCCACTACTTGAAGAATTGCACCTTCTACGGTTGTGAGAATTCACTTGTATGTTGCTATGGTTCTCTTGGAATGAGTTAAGTAAAGAGCTTCTATGTGAGGAAGTGTTTACCATGTTAGTGGTTCAGGAGTTGTGATGAAATTCCTGTACTACCGCATGCTGGCTTGTTAGGTGCAGTGAGCGGTATGAAATTTGAAAGTGAGGATCAAGGTTGCGACTTGGTGTTGACAAGGATGTCACGAGCTCGGATGATCATGAAAGGGATTTGAATGTTTAGAGTAAGCTGGAATTGTCTTCGGCGTCACCTGAGATTGGTGTTTTGTGAAAGAGGCTTTGCATCCTGGTTATGGGTTCTTGATCGCTTTTCAGTGTTAGTGCGGCCGGTGGTATGGATGTGCAGACTTGTTATCTGTTACGGAGGGTCGTGGGAGCGTGTCCCACGGGAAGATTGTATAAATGTGGCATGTAGTCGCTTGACTGATTGAAGAATGAAACCAAGTATGAGGGTTGTGGTAATATTGTTAGTTTGAGAATTTATGCCTGGAGGGCACTCGGTTTATTGGGTTGCGGACTGTGGAGGATTACTTCGGTTATGATGGTTGTTCTTGTGTGTTATGGGAAAAGAAGGGGTTATTATGGACCCAGAAAAGATTATTGGCCAAGTTCGGTACGATCAGAATCGGTTAGGGGTCTGTGGATGGATTTAAACATAAATACGGGCTCTGTATCAGGCCGAATGTGTTCATTCCAGCATAGCTCTCCTTAGGGAGGAGTATTCGGACGTTGGATGTTATCTCATCGTCGGCTATTTCATGTAATGCTATATTGTGCTATGTGAGTTGCGAAACGGCTTGGTAAATTTCTTATGTGTTGGGGTTACGCGTAGCGATGGTGTTATGTGAGTAGGATGGCTCTTTAGTTTCAGAACAAATATCGCACCTCAGTTGTGCTTGGGTTTGTTAGCTTATGGCGCTATATGTCCCCTCAGGGATGGTATTATGCACTTAGTGTGCTTGTGACCGATATTCGAAAAGTTGTAATAATGAGCAATTTAGCTCGATGTGTATCTCCTTATGTGAATTTTAAGTGTAGATCGGATGGCACGCCACCATGGGTATGTTTTTTGGATCGGGTTGCACGCCGCAACAGTGTGATGATAATTACAGTCCCTTATATTCTATTCTGTGTGTTTTGTTTCCCATTTTCTGAGGAAAGTTCAACTTAGTTGCGTGATTTGAGTAGTCCCTTCCATAGTTCATTTTCCTTATGTATTGCGTTCGATTTGGTAGCCTATTGGCACGTCATGGCATCATATGAGACTTTTGGGTCATGTCAGGGGTGACTTGTTGCCTGAGCAGTTCGTACAGAGCAAGATAAGGTTATTGGATCTAGGATTGGTGCAATATGAGTGTACGAAGTATATTAAAGAGCAAAGATCATTATTTGGGTTCAGAATGAGGTAATGTTCTTGTTAGGAGTGTAGCCTCAATGGTTTGTTGACTTGGCATATGGTCATGAATTTCTACGCGTCTCCTCCGTCGTGGCAGTATTGTAAGAGTTAGAACAAGACTAAATTGTATCATGAGGTGCATTGTGAGCATCAGATTCGGGGAAAGTCGGCTATTATGGTCAGAGAATGTCATCATGGTCCTGTGAATGACGTGGTGCATAGTGTGAATTCAGCAAGGGTGTGTAATCTTGTATCGGTGCATCATGCGGTGATTTACACGGTGTTCATATATTGGGAGCAGGCCTGACGGAGAAATTCGGATGTTGGAATTGGGTTCTAAGCTTATTTGTTTGAATAAAAGAGAATATCTTCAGATTTGCTCGAGCTAATGTGCTCAACCGAGTTGTGGTAGCACGGGCAGGTGCACAAGGTGTTCAACTGTGATTTCAGACAACTCCAGCGCAGTTCTTAGCATGTTCGAGAATGAACGTGTGTTTAAGTGGGAGAGGATGTAACGACCCGACCGGTTGTTTTGAGCTCCAGCACATCATTCAGCAGTTTGAGGCCATGAGCAGCTTCATTTCAGGTATTATGACTTGTGCGCACGGTCGGAATTGAATTCTGGGAAGTACGGAGTTGATTTGGAAAGAGAGTTCTCATTTTGGAAGCTTTAAGTTGAAAGAATTGACTAAGATTGGATTTTTGAGAAAACGACCTCGGAATTGGGATTCGAAGGTTCCAGTAGGTTCGTATGATGATTTTGGACTTGGGCGTATGTCCGGATCGGGTTTCGGAAGACCCGGGAGCGTTTCGGCACCTATTGTGGAAGTTAGCATTTTTGGAGGAATTTCATAAGTTTGGGTCGAAGTGCATTTCAGTGTTATCAATGTCCGTTTGGGATTCCGAGTCTGGGAATAGCTCCGTGTGGTGATTCTGTTGTTGGGAGCATGATCGGAAATGAATTCGAAGGTCCATGGGTCATTTTGGAGTCATTTAGCAAAAGATAGAAATTTGAAGGTTTTTGAGAAGTTTGACCGGAAGTGCACTTTTTGATATCGGGGTCGGATTCCGATTTCGGAAGTTGGAGTAGGTCCGTAATGTCGAATATGACTTGTGCGCAAAACTTGAGGTTGATCGGATGTGATTTGATAGGTTTCGGAATCGAATGTTGAAGTTTGAATTTCTCAAGTTCATCAAGTTTGATTTGGGGTGTGATTCATGATTTTAGCGTTGTTTCATATGATTTGAGGCCTCGAGCGAGTCCGTAATGTGTTTTGGGACTGGTTGGCATGATTGGTTGGGGTCTCGGGGGCCTCGGGTGGATTTCG
Source organism: Nicotiana attenuata (assembly GCF_001879085.1). NCBI lineage: Eukaryota > Viridiplantae > Streptophyta > Magnoliopsida > Solanales > Solanaceae > Nicotiana > Nicotiana attenuata. The sequence goes on from NC_031998.1 coordinate 16,281,061, forward strand.
GATGGTTAACGGATCAATTTTGGAATTTGAAGAAGAAGTGATCAGCTGCCTTCTGGTGTAACCGCACCTACGAGGCTTGGGCCGGAGGTGCGGAGCCACAGAATCGTCCCTTGGGTCGTAGAAGCGGAAAATGGGCCGGCCAGGCTGGGACCGCAGATGCGGTCATTTTGTCGCAGATGCGTGACCGCACCTACGGAAGGAGAAACGCAGATGTGGAAACTGAGGCTAAGAGGAGGACCGCAGGAGCGGATGGTAGCTCGCACCTGCGAAACTGCAGGAGCGGTCAAGCGACCGCAGGTGCGGAAATGCTGGAGGTTGTTTAAAACAGGGGTTTAGCTCACTTCAACCCCATTTTCTCTATGGGAGCCGATCTTTGGGCGATTTTGGAGCTCCATCTTTGTCATCCATGACAAGGTAAGTGGTTTCTACTAGTTTTGAGTTAAATACTTGGATTATATATGGATTCTAGCATGAGAATTAGTGAAAATTGTGGGTTTTTGGTGGAAGACCTAGAAAATTATATTTTGGATTTTTACCACAATTTTGGACATAAAATTGAGAGTAAACTATATTTTTGAGTTCGTAAGGCCATGGGTAAACTTTATCTTCGAAAAATTTTGGAATCCGGGCACGTGGGCTCGAGGGCATTTTTGTCAACTTTTCGATCGGTGTTAGGAATTGTTATAAATTGGATTATTATGAGTAATTGAACATATATTAATGGATTTGCATAATTATTGGCAAATTTTGGTGCGTTGTGCATCAATTTAAGTCTTCGGAAGGGCGTGTGATGTCGGTTATGGAACTTCGGAGCGAGGTGAGTCTCCTTTCTAACCTTGTAAGAGGGAATTGTCCTCATAGGTGAGTTAATTTGTTATGTGCTCCTATTTGTGAGGGCTACGTACGCACGAGGTGACGAGAGTCCGTGCGTAGCTACTATTATGCTTAAGTACGGGTAGTCTAGGACCCAAAAGCATGTCTTACTTGTAATATTTGAAATCTTGTTGCCAAATTGAAATGCTTAAAACATATTGAAATGTATAAAAGAATTTATAAAAACTAGACATTCGTTTCTTGACTTTTAAAAAGAGAGTTTTCCTTTTATTGGATGATTGATTGCCTGATGGTTTCTTGATTGACTGTTTGGAGTGTTTATTTAAATTTGACCGCATCGCATGTATGATTCGCGAGCGGGGTAATAGATGCATCTATGGTTCGCGCCATTCGACCCTCTGGCAGTGCACAATTTAAATATTGTTGGATCAGGCCGCATGTCCTCGGTATGATTTGCGCATGCTTGTATTGCTTGCCTTGTTATTTACTGAAGTTGATATTGCTTCCTTCCGTCTTGAGAATATATGTATAAATGATGAAAAAGGAAATTGGAAATTTTCATATAAAAGAAAGAATTGTTTACTTGCTTCACTCTATAGAATTACATTCATGTATATATAAACCCTCGACTTATTATATTATTGATGTATCATTGTTGGACCACTAGTAAGTGTCGAAGTCGACCTCTCGTCTCTACTTCTTCGAGATTAGGCGGGGTACTTACTGAGTACACGTTGTTTTCGTACTCATACTACACTTGCTGTGCATTTTTGTTGCACAAGTTCATGTGTGGCTAGTGGCTTAGTGGCATAGCGACATGGGTGGTACGGAGACCTAGGTGAACTGCATTTTATCGAGACGACCCGCAGCCAGCAGAGTCTCCTCCAGAGTATTGTGTTGTATTTTTATTTCTGTCCACTTTGTATTTCAGACAGTTACTGTATTTTATTTTATTCCCTAGTAAATGCTCATGCACTTGTGACACCGGGTTCTGGGATGATTATGGGATATTTTGTACTGACTTCTTGACATTTATATTTAATTTGAAATGAGTATCCTTTACTATTAAAGTTGAAGGAAAATCAGAGTTTTCACAATTATTTAAATGGAATTTAATTGAGTATTTATGGTTGGCTTGCCTGACAGCGGTGTACGGCGCCATCACGACCCTTAGTGGATTTTGGGTCGTGACATTAACTCTAAGAGACAAACAACAAGAGAAGAACGGATATGGAGCATTTAAATCACTGAATCACAAAACCCTAAAATCTAAATTATGCAATTAAAATAAAGGAAACAGAAATAGAAAAGCAAGAAGAACTAGAATAAAAACAGAAAATCATGCTAACTCTGACCTAAACAACTAAAAATCTAAATTAATCTAAACAAATATATAACCAAACAAACAAAAACCCAATTAATTCGAGCAAGTAGATAATAACGAGTAGTTGTAAAAAATAAATAACCAAGAAAAATTTAGACAAACAGATGGTTAAAATTAAAAGAAAAATCAAAACACAAACAAAGAACAAAAACCAAAGAGGAAGAAGTGAGGTACTGGCTAACCGTAAAGAGCTTAATGATTGAATCGAACCAATGAACAAGGAGGGCAAAGAACTCGGCGGGGAATAGTGGCTTGGTCAAGAGGCTGTGACTCTCGAAAACAAACCAAAACTCGTATTAATCAAGGGTTCTCAACGAGAACGATTGCTTAACACGAGTCTTGAGTCGAATCGAGCTCTAGGAAGCAAAGAATCAAAATTAGAAGAATTAGGGTTTTTCTTCCAATTCTCAGATCTGAAATTCGAGGAATTGAGGGTGCTTTTTGGGAAATTGATGATGGATTTAGGAAGAGGAGGGGACAGGGGTTGCATGGTATCAATTTGGGGAGGTTTGGAGCACCGGAACTACCGTGAGGCGATTTCCGGTGGGTGGTTGACGGCGGAAGCAGCGGGGAATTTGGGGCGGCTGGTTTTTTAGGGTTTGTGTGGATGCTGAAGTGAAGGGGTTCGAATGGGGGGGGTGAAGGGTTTTCGGACAGTTATAAGCTAAGTGTAAGATCAGTTCGGAGTCGTTGGATCATAACGATCCAACGATTGTGATGAGGGAGGACCAAAACGGGGTCGTTTTGTTTTAAAAGGGGGTCTGCACGGGGTGACTAAATTTTGGCCTGGATTTGGGGCGGGTTTGGGGCGTAAAATCAGCCCAATTTCAACGCTAAATTAAGCCCTTTTTTTCAATTCCTTTTTTTCTTTTTGTTTTTTTTCTTTTCTTTAATTAAAAATCCTAAATTAATCAAAATTATAAAATTAAACTAATTATCTAATTATAATAAATATTACAATTACTTGATCCTAAATTAAAAGAGAAAATCACTAATCTAAGAAAAAATAAAAATGTAAAAATGAGCCAATTTTTTGTGATTTTCAATTTAGTAAAGCAATTAATTAACTAATTAATCCTAAAAACATAGGGGAAAAAAATCTAAATGCAATGCATGGTATTTTTGGTATTTTTTCATGATTTTAATAAAAGTAAACATGCACAGAAATGCAAACAATTAACAAAACAGTTCCTACAAAAATCCTATAAAATTGCAAACAATTGGGAAAAATCCATTTCTTTAATTTGTAGGAGTATTTCACATAGGGCAAAAATCACGTCCTCACAACTAGTGGTTCAATGATGATACATCAATAATATAACAAGTCGAGGGTTTACATAAACATGAAGGAAATTCAATAGAGTGAAGCAAGTAAACAATTCTTTCTATTATATGAAAATTTTCAATTTTCTTTTTCATCATTTATACATATATTCTCAAGACAAGTAGAAGCAATATCAACTTCAGTAAATCACAAGGCAAGCAATGCAAGCATGCGCAATCATGCCGAGGACGTATGGCCCGATCCAACAATATTTAAACTGTGCACTGCCAGAGGGTTACCCCGCTCGCGAATCATACATGCGACGCGGCCAAATTTAAATAAACACTCCAAACAGTCAATCAAGAAACCATCAGGGAATCAATCATCCAATAAAAGGAAAACTCTCTTTTTAAAAGTCAAGAAACGAATGTCTAGTTTTTATAAATTCTTTAATACATTTCAATATGTTGTAAGCATTTCAATTTGACAACAAGATTTCAAATATTATAAGTAAAACATGCTTTTGGGTCCTAGACTACTCGGACTTAAGCATAATGGTAGCTACGCACGGGCTCTCGTCACCTCGTGCTTACGCAGCCCCCACAAGTAGGAGCACATAACCAATTAACTCACCTATGGGGACAATTCCCTCTTACAAGGTTAGAAAGGAGACTCACCTCGCTCCGAAGTTCCATAACCGGCATTCCACGCCCTTCCGAAGACTTAAATTGATGCACAACGCTCCAAAACCTGCCAATAATTACGCACATCCATTAATATATGTTCAATTACTTATAATAATCCTATTTTTAACAATTCCTAACCCCGGTCGAAAAGTTGACAAAAACGCCCTCGAGCCCACGTGCCCGGATTCCGAAATTTTTCGAAGATAAAGTTCACCATGGCCTCACGAACTCAAATATATAATTTACTCTCAATTTTATGTCCAAAAATCGTGGTAAAAATCCAAAATATAATTTTCTAGGTCTTCCACCAAAAGCCCACAAATTTTCACTAATTTTCTTGCTCTAATCCATATATAATCCATGCATTTAACTCAAAACTAGTAGAAACCACTTACCTTGACATGGATGACAAAGATGGAGCTCCAAAATCGCCCAAAGATCGACTCCGAAGGAGAAAATGGGGTTGAAATGAGCTAAACCCCCGTTTTAAACGACCTTACTGATTCCAGCATTTCCGCACCTGCGGTCACTTGACCGCTTCTGCGGCTCCGCAGGTGCGAGCTACCATCTGCTTCTGCGGTCCTCCTCCTAGCCTCAACTTGCGCATCTGCGCTTCACTTTCTGCAGGTGCGGTCACACATCTGCGACAAAATGACCACATCTACGGTCCCAGCCTGGCCGGCCCATTTCCGCTTCTGCGACTCAAGGGCCGCTTTTGTGGCTCCGTACCTGCGAGGCCTGCGGCCCAAGCCTCGCAGGTGCGGTTACACCAGAAGGCAACTGATCACTTCTTCTTCAAATTCCAAAATTGATCCGTTAACCATCCGAAATCCACCTAGGCCCACGGGACCCCAACCAATCATGCCAACTAGTCCCAAAACACATTACGGACTCGCTCGAGGCCTCAAATCATATTAAACAACGCTAAAATCACGAATCATACCCCAAATCAAACTTGATGAACTTGAGAAATTCAAACTTCAACATTCGATGCCGAAACCTGTCAAATCACATCTGATTGACCTCAAATTTTGCACACAAGTCATATTCGACATTATGGACCTACTCCAACTTCCGGAATCAGAATTCGACCCCGATATCAAAAAGTCCACTTCCGGTCAAACTTCTCAAAAACCTTCAAACTTCTATATTTAGCCAATTGACTCCAAAATGAACCACGGCCCTCCGAATTCACTTCCGATCATGCTCCAAACATCAGAATCACCATACAGAGCTATTCCCAGACTCGGAATCCCAAACGGACATTGATAACACTGAAATTCACCTCAACCCAAACTTATGAAATTCTTCCAAAAATGCTAACTTCCACAATAGGTGCCGAAACGTTCCCGAGTCTTCCTAAACCTGATCTGGACATACGCCCAAGTCCGAAATCATCATACGAACATGATGGAGCCTTCGAATCCCGATTCCGAGGTCGTTTACTCAAAAATCTAATCTTAGTCAATTCTTTCAACTTAAAGCTTCCGAATTAAGAATTCTCTATCCAAATCAACTCCGAACTTCCCGGAATTCAATTCCGACCGTGCGCACAAGTCATAATACCTGATAGGTGTCTTGATTGTCCCTCGTCACTACTCTACCGAGGTTAGTCTTGATACTTGCTGGGTACCGCTATGGTGTCCTCATACTACGCTGCTGCACATTTTTGTGCAGATCCAGGTGCCTCGGTTATTGTGGATTATTAGCTGACTAGTCAAGCATTGCTGAGGAGACTCAAGGTATACCCGCCATCGCGTTTGCAAGCCTCGGAGTCACCTTTTGACATTGTACTTGTACTATTTAATTCTATTCCAAACATTTGTATTTTGGGGATTTTCTAGCAAACTTAGTAGAGCTTATGACTTTTACTATCGGTTTTGGGATTGTAAGTTGTGTATAAAGATTTCTATTTCATATTTATCGGTTGATGGTTGATTCTTCTATTAATTTATTAAGTGTTAGTCTTACCTAGTTTTAGAGACTAGGTGCCGCCACGACATCCTACGGAGGAAAACTAGGGTCGTGACAGATATCTAGTTTATTTTTCGGATAAATCTTGTGTTATTGAGCATGATAAATATTTTATTTCTTGAGGTACGTGGATGCATGACCTTGTTATTTTTAATGTCTCTCCTGAACTGAACAATATTAGTCTACCTAATAACAGCAAATGTTCTTAAAAATTGAGTGAAACTTATATGTGCACCTGCGTCAAAGTCATAATTATCTGGATAGGATTTCAAGTTGGTCAAGGATGAACTATAGGCACTACCAACTTATGGATCTTATTTAGAAGAAAATATGACTAAGAGACATTTCTGCTCCAAAAAAAAAAAAAAGAGATGGTGATAAGTTAGAACTAGTGGTGGCAAAATGGTTAAAAGAAAGTAGTTAACCACCCATATTATCCACTAAAAATAGGTTGGATAATGAACTTTTTAAAAATGGGTCGAATATGGATAAGAACCATATTATCCATTTAGAAAATGGATAACCAATGGATAATTAATGGATAACTACTTGGTTTAACTTTTACATTTGTAAAGCCTCAAATTGGGGGTTCCTCAAGTTTGGGAGATTAGAAATTCTACCAAAAGTGATCATATTCAAGAAGTCATGGATAATACGGTTACTCATATTATCCGCCGGTTAACCCATTTTTTATTTGTATTTAATATGGGTCGGGTCGGATAATTTATCTTTTTTTTCATTACCCATTTTTTACCGGACCCATATCTGACCCGACCCGCCCGTTTTCCACTCCTAGTTAGAACTAATCCATTTTTTATTGTGCTGTCTAATGAACTTATAAGCAAGAGGTAGTTTTGAGTATTTTTATGACGTTCATAAATGATTACTCAAACTATGAATATATTTATTTGATGCACCGTAAGTCTAGATGCTTTGAATGATTCAAGGATTTTGAGGCTTGATACGGAGAAGCACCATTGGAATATATTAAATCACTACGATCTGATCGTAAGTGGCTAGAACTTCTCTACAAAGTTCATTAGTTACTTATCGTAATAAGAATTATATCTCAATTATCTACATCGGGTACTCCATAATGGAGTGGTGTAGTATAAAGAAGAAATAAGACTCTTATAGAGGTTTTTAGATTGATGATGACTTATTTAGATTTATTTCTTTTTTCGTTATGGGATATGCCTTAGAAACTGTAAATTACATTGTGATTTTAGTTCCTTCTAAGTCAGTATCTAGGACGCCCATAGAACTATGGACTTAACATAAGTTCAGTTTGCGACAAGTTCGGATATGAAATTGTCCAATATAAATATTGAAAAGGAAATGGATAAGAACAAATCGAGAATGAATGTATGAGTATTTATTGGATATCTAAGGGAATGAAATGGGGTTTATTTTTATTTTCCTAAAAAAAATTCTAGCACAAATACCAGTTCTGTCACGACCCAGAATCCCAACCTCGAAATCGTGATGGCGCCTAACATTTTACTTCCTAGGAAATACAATATTAGCTAATTACTTAACCAGTTTTAAAAATTTAAAATCGAACACTAATAATATCAAATTGTAATATTCTGAAATAGATGTGATAAATAAAATATAGCGTAGTCTAAACATATCCCAGAAATATGGAGTCACGAATACATGAGCATACTAGAATTCTGTAGATAAATTCTGAATGAATTATAATTGTTCGAAATAAGGAAAGCAGTAAAGATAGGGTAGAAGGGACTTCAGGAACTGCGAATGCCAACAGCTCTACCTCAAATCTCTGAAAGCAGTTGAATCCGAGCAGTCTCCTCTACGCGCCGCTGGGACCAATACTAGTATTTGCACAAGAAGTGTAGATTGAGTACAACCGACCTCATATACACTGTAAGTACTGCGCCTAACCTTGACAAAGTAGTGATGAGGCTATGGCAAGTCACTCACAATAAACATGTACGAAAAAATAATAATAAAAATAGGAATAGAAATAAAGCAGTAAACTCATATAAATGGACCTGAAGGTCAATTACCAGAGGGTAGCAGAATAACATAATCTCAAATCTCATATGACAATACCGAGAATGAACTCTACAACCACTAACAGCTACAACACATCAAATCCATTGCGGCATGCAACTCGATGTCGCGCCCGCTTTTTCTCGCGAAATTGGGTTTGTGATATTTTTGGTTGAGACAACTCGTTCCTTTTGGGAAAGCGGTTTGCAGTTTGAAGAGTCGCCACCTAACGATTTAAGGTACGTTAGGGCACCTATATGGTTTATTTATAACTGCGTTTGGTAACCAGAGACAGGGTAAGGGCTTGAAATTATCCTAAGGGGAAGGTGTTAGGCACCCCTCAGGATCCACTAGGGTGGTCCCCGGCCAAACAGTTTTGGGGATTTGTACAATTAGCAAATAAACAAGTATGGCTCAAATAGTAGGGGACTTAAGTTTAAGTACACGGATGTTTAAAAAAATAGTTAATGAAAAGCTAGATTTTGAAAAGAAGTACGATCTAAGTGCATTCATGAGTGTAAAGGGGTGTCCTAGGTTGGTTAGCCTATAGGATCACATCAGTACAATGCCCGGTAATCACTCCTTAGAAAGGGGGCTACGCGTGGCATTAGCACACCGGTCATCATATCCATGTCTACCCTTCCTGTCCCCTTATTGGTCATGCAAAGCGAGTGTTGGTCTCGGATTCCTATCTGTGCTGCTACCCGTCCCTTCTTAATGATCCTGGAGGGAGTTAAGACCTCTACCTATAGGTGGTTCTAGACGTACCCCTAAGGTTTTAAAAAGGCAAAAATTCTAAGGCGACAGTCAAAACATTTAGGACTTTCACACAAAATGGGAGCAATTAAAAGGCTCAGAGTTTCCTCCTCAAACAAACACATAAGCATCACGACTCAAGCACAGTTAAGGGCAGTATTCAGATTCCTAAGGCATGACATCTAGGTGTTTTTTAGAAGGTAAGCAGATAGCCAATTTGTTGTATTACTCAGAAAGGCCTAATCAGTTTGCCTACTGATTTTAAAACCTGCTGAGAATTAGGCAGCATACACAAGAAGGCAAATTTCCGATTTTAATAGCTTGGTTGCCTAAGGCTTGCTTAGGTGTGAGATAGTATACCAATCCTCAGAAGTAAGGAAAACTAATTGAGAACAAGTTGTTTAAACATGCTATTCTAGGTGTTCAGCACATAGAATCATCACCAGTTAATTGTAAGGACTGAGTAAAATTGTTTTATCCCCTTTTGTGCATTCATAGTTGGCCTAAGTGCGCTTAAGCAAATATAAAATCTTAAAGACATGGTATCTAATGCGCAAAGATGCATAATCCTAAGCAGGATTTCTATATGCACAAATATTACAGCGTTTGAGCATGATTTCCAGAATATGCAGGAATGATATGTTTGTTAGTGTTGTTTAGCCTTAAAACAGGATCTCTAAGTGCGTATGGCAGTAGGAACATGATCGCAGGAAAAACACATCTAACACAGGATTTTCTAAGTGATATGATAGCGAAATGGACATGCTGAAAACAATAAGTGTAAGTCCTAGGGAACATGATCTCTAATGCATAAAATGAGTCATAAGCATGGTTTCTATTGCGCAAGTAAATAAACCTAATAACATGTTTTCTACCCTAAAACATGCATAGTCACCCCTTCCCTTTCCACTATCCATCCCAGAGTTGTTTACAATAATTATTACAAACCATTTGCATAAATTACACAATTGAAATAAGAAAGAAAAAAGAAGTTATGATATAGGGAGCCTATTGATAGGCCCAAAAACTCTAGAATGCCTCAAATGCCATTAGTTCACAGACTTTCATACAGATCCAGGTGTGTCAGAGTTCCCTAAGGACCTCAAGGGATCCCGGACAGTGCTCACACCCAGATTTCATAGCCAAGACAGAGTAAGTGCAATTTGGAAGGGCCAGTTGTAATGCGTCAGAGTTCAGAGGCATCTCATAGGGATCCCAAAGCAGTCACACATTAAAGGGGCAGAACCTAGACTTCTAAGAGTATATGAGAGTGCTTGACATAGTTTTGAAAAGGTTGAGTTGGAAAACACTTTTTGAAACAGCATGTTTGAAATAAGTTTGCAGAACAACAGAAGAGTTGCTTAGGGAAAAACAGTTTTGAAAGGAAAAGGAAATAGGAACAACAACAACTTAGAACAAGACAACACACACAGGACAAGTTCGAAGAATAGTATCATTTCACCATTCACAAGCAGGGAAGTAAGGGGTTGGGGATAATTAGGAAACCCATAAGAGTAAGCATACAGCAAGCAGATTTGCATATATGTTAGGATCAGAAAAGTCCTAAAGGGGGGGATGTGTTATGGAATCTAGTAGTCGCAGAAATAGTCTTATCACAAAGAAGTTTATGCTAGGAATTGAAGCAACATCAGTGAAAGAGGATCACATTGAAGGCTATTAAGGGGTGACATGTTGAGTTTAAGAGAGGAGATACCATAATCATACTTAATAGAACAATAAGTAGACATGCTAATTGCAGGGTAAAAGACGATGAGTAAAAGCATAATAAAAATAAGAAGAACTGAAATACCAAAGAAACATATTGTTTTTGAAGCTTTAAACTAAACTGAGGACATACCAGTTAAGGGAGAGTAAACACAAAGTGTATAGTACTCAGTCTTGGCTTGCAGCCGAGTGAGAATAGCAAATAACCAGAAAGAAGAGCGAGAGAGAATATGTGTGCGTGTGTGAGAGAGGGTTTAAGACAATGTGTTGGTCTGTCCATGCTAAAGAGAGAGTAGAGTATTTATAGTTTTGAAAATAGGCAGAGAATAAGGTAACAAGTAAAGGTTTAGCATAATTATGGAAGTAATCACAATTAGAATCCAATTAATAAAAGTACTCCCTTTTATCAAGGAGTCACGGCTTAAACGGATACCAACTGGGATAATCAAGGAAAGAAAATCAGTTGAAAAAGACTAATTTTACCATATAAGGGGTAGTAAAAGTATAGAGCATATGATTGAGTCTAAGTATAGAATACACCAATTAAGGAAAGTATATAAGAATTAATTTGACAGCAGATTTATTCACAGAAGATAAGGCAGGGCAAGTTTAATTATGGAAATTAGTGAGAGAGTCCTCGAATGAGGTTCTAATCACAGGGAATCATTATCTATTAAGGAAAATATCACACAGTAAGGAAATACTCAAAATCAGGCAGTCAGCATTATGCAAAATCAGTGAAGTATCAATCATAGAGATTCAGGGATTCACAAATAGAAAACGATACTGATTTAGGAGGAATTGGTGCAAGCTTATGAGAACAGACAGAATAAACTCATAAATAGACAAAAATCAAAAACCCTAACAAGCAAACATAGGGCGAACAATTACGTAATCACAGTATTCATGAGAAACCAGTATACATAATAGAACATATCATCCGAAACAACTCAGAATCCTAGGATTAGAACTAAGGAAAAAAGAATAACTCGAATAGAGGAGAAAGCTTAAACAAACATTTTAAACATAGAGACTTGCAGATTAATACAAAAATCAGAAGAAAGAAGCGTTTTTGAAATGGTGTTTAAGAACCCTAGCTCGAAGATGAAGGGTCGTTTTGAGAAAATCGGAAAACCTTTAAGGGAAAATAGAAAGATAACTCTGGATATACCCAGACCTATCACAGATCTAAGAAAATCGAGAGTTTAGTAGTTAGGGTTTCAAAGAGAACCCAGAGAGAAGGAGAAGTAACTCAAAATCACCGATGTTAACCGTAAAGCAGTAAAAATCTTACTCGGATGGCCATGGATGGCCGGAAAATGGCATGAGAAACCATGGGAGGTGAGTGAACCGCCTCTGGTTCACTTGAAGGCCTCAAAACGATGACACACATTCAAGAGGGGGTCATAAGGCTGGTAAGTGGCGAGACCACCATTGATTCCGGTAGGGAAACGACCGGAGAAGGGAGGAAATGGGCCCAGCAGGTGGAGGATTTTAGAGAGAGAGATGAGAGAGTTGAGAGATACGGCTGAGTGAATGAGGGAGGGAAAGGGGGTAGTCTTAGGGTTTAATTATGGTAAGGGGGATCTGGACCGTTGATTGAAATTAATCAACGGTTCAGATTGAGTGAGGGATTGGGCCGGGTTGTATGGTGCATTGGGCTTGGGATATTGGGCTGATTTAATTGGGTTGGTATCTGATTCAATTAGGCTAGAATTGAAATGGGAATTGGCTATTTATTAAATACCCAATTTTGAATTAAATAAAATAATTTATAACAATAGTTGATAATTGTAAAAAATGAATTTTGTGCATGGAAATAGTTAAAAATGATTACTTAGTATTTTAAAAATACAAGTGATTAATTTTCGGTCAAAAATAGTATAAAATCATATGATAATTGCAAAGTTGTTGCAATTATAGCCAAACAATGCCAATTTGGCTAATTATGAAATAATTTGGTTTAAATAGGACCATAAATAATAAACCAAATCAAGAAATGCTTTTGAAATCATTTGTAATGCCATTTTGTAATTATTTATTGGAAATAAAATACTGGGTAAATTAATAAAATATAGGAAAATTATGGAAAAATAACAATTGCTATTGATGCATGATTTTGAAGGTATATATGCAAATGTAAAAATATTTTGGGAAAAATTGGGTATCAACAGCTGCCCCTCTTTACCCGGGAAGGATGAAAGAGTTGTCGGGTAAAGATATGATGGCCAATTTTGATCGAGCGAAACGGTTTGAAGAGTTTTAGGCCGCACCCTGGTTTCTGAGTTGCCTACATATCCCTGGCTTTACAGGAATCAGGCCATATGTAGTTCCGGATTCATCGGCGAAGTATACCGGAGAAGTCATCTCAAGAGCGGACGCAACCCTAGGGCCCCGTGAGTTTTACGGTTTACTGGAATGGTGAGGTTCGATATGGCTGGGAAAATTGGAGCGGGATTTCTCCTGATGGGATAGTCTTTGCTCGCCGGGTTACCTGCAAATAAATGATACAAGCATATATTGCGTAATTTAAACATGATGCAAATTCCCGTTGGACCATGAATGTTGTCTTTGGACGGTTAGGAACGACATCCTCAGACCATGATGTCCTGGGCCATGGGTTGTTTGGTGTAGGATTCGCAGCCCATGAAATGATGTTCTCGGGCTATGAGGATGGTGCCTCCGAACCATGACGCCTTTGAATAATGATATGCAAAAGATTGAAAGAGATCCTCAGCATGACATGGTGTTCTCGGGCCATGAAGATGGTGCCTCCAAACGATGACGCCTTTGGACGAGTTGGCGATATTTCAGCCCATGAAGGATGCAGTAGTATGATGCGGACAAGACAGAGCTCAGTCTTGCGAATTGAGGGGCAGAGCTTAGCCCGTAAGAAAAGCGAGATAAATAGTGCTTGAGATAGCGCTTAGTTTCGAAGAAAATCGGAGGCAGAGCTTAGCCTCGAAAGGCAAGAAAGTAGCCTTATGCAAAGATGCGAATGCAGATGGAGGTAGAGCTTAACCTCTGAAGGCAGAATGGTAGCCTTATGCAAGATGGAAGGCAGAATAGTAGCCTTATGCAATGCAGATGCAGAGGGAGACAACGTTTAGTCTCGAAAGGCAGAATGGTAGCCTTATGCAAGTTGGAAGACAGAATAGTAGCCTTATGCAATGCAGATGCAGAGGGAGACAGCGTTTAGTCTTGGAAGGCGGAATGGTAGCCTTATGCAAGTTGGAAGGCAGAATAGTAGCCTTATGCAATGCAGATGCAGAGGGAGACATCGTTTAGTCTCGAAAGGCAGAATGGTAGCCTTATGCAAGTTGGAAGGAAAAATAGTAGCCTTATGCAATGCAGATGCAGTGGGAGACAGCGTTTAGTCTCGGAAGGCAGAATGGTAGCCTTATGCAGGAAATAGAATAACAAATGACGGTAGAGTTTTCTTAGCTGATAGCAGATTGCAGCGTTGTGATTACTGGGAGCATTATGACATACGGAGCATTACTGGTGTGCTGATAGCAAATGTCGGCATGTGCAACGGTTCTGAATGCAATGTTTGTCCCTTGGGTGTACAGTATGTTTAAGGATTTCGCAATCCTAGTGCCTGCATCCAAAGAAAAAATCGTGAGTTTTGTAAGGGGGAGGTTAGTTCGTATCCCCACCGGCTTTGCTTGACTCGTTTGGCTCTGATCTGGTGATACCGTCTGTATCATTGGGGTAGCGTTGCTAAATAAAGCAGTTTCAATAATAAACATGCATGACTTTGTAAAAGTATGACATAAATGTATAATTAAAAATAGCTTTTAGATGAACCGACGACTGTGACGTGGTTCGGGACATTGCAACCCCTCCTGCTATGGAATTTTGAGGGTCCTCCTCAAAATTCTGCCCCAGTTTGATGGGTTGACGTTTTTGACTGTTGCTCGTGCGGTGATCGGCTGAAATTACTTCGGAATTTTGAGGGTCCTCTTCAAAATTCTGCCCCAGTTTCCAATTGCGGGGGGGGAATGAAATTTTTATTGAATTGTGACCGAACCCATAGGGCTGCCTACGTATCCCCTCTTAAACAGGAATCAGGTCAGGCGTAGTTCAATTTACATCATATAAGGAAAGCATAAAGATTACACATAGTAACGCTTGACTGCATCTGAATTGATCGGCTTTGGCCAGACTTCTCCGTCCATTTCTGCAAGTATGAGGGCTCCTCCTGTCAAAACCCGGTGAACCATGTATGGACCCTCCCAGTTGGGAGAGAACTTCCCTTTGGCTTCATCTTGATGCGGAAAAATTTTCTTCAACACTAGCTGACCCGGTGTGAACTGTCTTGGCTTGACTCTTTTGTTGAAGGCTCTGGACATTTTGTTCAGATAGAGTTGACCGTGGCAGACTGCATTCATTCTCTTTCCGTTAATAAGGGCTAGTTGCTCATAACGACTTTTTACCCACTCTACGTCATTGAGCTCAGCTTCTTGTATGATCCTTTGAGAAGGAATTTCTACCTCAGCGGGAATGACAGCTTCTGTACCGTAAACAGCACATAGGGGGTTGCCCCGGTTGATGTGCGGACTGTGGTGCGATACCCCAGTAGAGCAAATGATAACTTCTCGTGCCACTTCCTGTGCTTCTCTATCATTTTCCTCAATATCTTCTTGATATTCTTGTTGGCGGCTTCTACAGCTCCATTCATCTGAGGTCTGTAGGCTGTGGAATTCTTGTGTTTGATCTTGAAAGTTTCGCACATAGCTTTCATCAAGTCGCTATTGAGGTTGGAGCCGTTGTCAGTAATGATTGACTCTGGAATTTCGAATCGACAAACAATGCGGTCGCGGACAAAGTCTGCCACGACTTTCTTAGTCACTGCTTTGTAAGATGCTGCTTCGACCCATTTGGTGAAATAGTCGATGGCTACTAGAATGAACCAGTGTCCGTTGGAAGCGGCAGGCTCGATTGGTCCAATAACATCCATTCCCCAGGCGGCAAACGGCCACGGTGAGCTTGTTGCGTTAAGCTCGTTTGGAGGTACCTTTATCATATCTGCATGTATCTGACAGTGGTGGCATATTCGGACATACTGGATGCAGTCCGTTTCCATAGTCATCCAAAAGTAACCCGCTCGGAGTATCTTCTTTGCTAAGACAAAATCGTTCATATGTGGACCGCAGGTCCCAGCATGAATCTTCTCTAGTAGCTTGGATGCTTCCTTTGCATCGACACATCTTAATAATCCTAGATCGGGAGTCCTCCTATACAGGATTCCTCCGCTATGAAAGAAGTTGTTGGACAATCTCCGAAATGTGCATTTCTGAGTAGGATTTGCAAGCTCTGAGTACTATCCTTTTCCCAAATATTCCTTGATATCATGAAACCAAGGCTTTCCGTCTGCTTCTCCTTCAACATGGGCACAGTAAGCCGGCTGATTATGGATTTTCACCGGAATGGGATCAATGAAATTCTTGTCTGGATGTTGTACCATAGATGATAGGGTAGCCAATGCATCGGCGAACTCATTCTGGATTCAGGGAACATGTTGGAATTCCGTCTTCATGAACCTCTTTCTTAATTCCTGTACGTGGTGCAGATATGGGAGTATCTTGGAGTTCTTGGTTGCCCATTCTCCTCGTACCTGATGTATAAGTAAGTCTGAATCTCCAATCACTAGCAGCTCTTAAACGTTCATGTCAGTGGCCATTTTGAGTCCTAAGATGCAGGCTTCATACTCGGCCATATTGTTGGTGCAGGGGAATCTGAGTTTGGCAGACACCGGATAATGCTGACCGGTTTCTGATATTAGGACTGCTCCAAGGCCAACTCCTTTGAAGTTTGCTGCTCCATCGAAGAACATTCTCCAATCGTCATAGGATTCCACAATGTCTTCTCCTATGAATGATACCTCTTCTTTAGGAAAATACATTTTCAGGGGTTCGTACTCTCCATCCACAGGGTTTTCAGCAAGGTGGTCTGCCAGCGCCTGTCCCTTGACCGCTTTCTGAGTTACGTAAACAATGTCGAACTCACTTAATAGGATTTGCCACTTGGCTAGCTTGCTAGTGGGCATGGGCTTCTGAAAGATGTACTTCAAGGGATCCATTCTCGATATGAGATATGTAGTATAGGCACGAAAGTAATGTCTCAGCTTCTGAGCTACCCAAGTCAAAGCACAACAGGTGCGTTCCAATAGAGAATACCGGGCCTCGTACGGGGTGAACTTCTTGCTGAGATAATAAATGGCTTGCTCCTTCCTTCCTGTTTCATCATGCTGCCCCAAGACGCAACCGAAAGCCCTATCTAACACTTAAATAGCATAGAAAACATTGAGCTAGATAAATATAGTGAATCCAATTCCAAGTCAGCAGGTTATAAGCCCATTTTTCTCACTTCGAGCTCATGAACATACCTGGAAATCAAGAACAAAAGCAAAAATGGAGTAAGGATTTCAGCATAAGCAGAAAAGTGAGCAAAGCAGCAAGTCAACAGTAATAATCAGCCTCTTTAGACCATCTTTATACCCGAAAGTCCATAAATCCCACGAAAGCTTTAAGTTCTTGCTAAAACAGAAATCAGGGAACAATTCCAACCAATTTTTAATGAAATTAATGCAGAAACTTTTGTGTATATTCTAGGGTCTGAATCTTTGATTTGTGTATGAAGGAAATGGTCTATATATAGCCCTTAAGAGTGCCATGTGCTGCAGAAACAGAATGGAAATTATTCCCTCACACAACATCTTTTTTTAACAGAATTGGGACAGCTGGCAGCTTTTGATTGGTTTCAGCATTGGTGCTGGCCAAAATTGAGCCAGCTGCCCCAAATTCTAGAAGCTTCTCATCTGAAAATCCCATTTCCTATTCCCAAGTTAACCATCTAAGTTTTCATTTGTTCACTTAAGACCCTAGGAGTTTCTAACAACTTACAAATCATGGTAAACAAAATTAGAGCAAGCAAACATTGGAAAACTAATCAAATAATAAACAAAAATGCAATTGAACCGAGGGTATTGAATATCCGAAAATCTGGATTAATCCTAAACACAACTTAACTATAACGACCTGACCGGTCGTTTTGAGTTCTAGCGCATCGTTCAGCAGTTTGAGGCTATGGGCAGCATCATTTCAGGTATTATGACTTGTGCGCACGGTCGGAATTGAATTCTGGGAAGTTCGGAGTTGATTTGAAAAGAGAGTTCTCATTTCAGAAGCTTTAAGTTGAAAGAATTGACTAAGATTGGTTTTTTGAGAAAATGACATCAGAATCGGGATTCGAAGGTTCCAATAGGTTAGTATGATGATTTCGGACTTGGGAGTATGTCCGAATCGGGTTTCATAAGACCCGGGAGTGTTTCGGCACCTATTGTGGAAGTTAGCATTTTTGGAGGAATTTCATAAGTTTGGGTCGAAGTGCATTTTAGTGTTATCAATGTCAATTTGGGATTCCGAGTCTGGGAATAGCTCCGTATGGTTATTCTGGTGTTGGGAGCGCGATCGGAAGTGAATTCGGAGGTCCGTGGGTCGTTTTGGAGTCATTTGGCAAAAGATAGAAATTTGAAGGTTTTTGAGAAGTTTGACCAGAAGTGGACTTTTTGATATCAGGGTCGGATTCTGATTCCGGAAGTTGGAGTAGGTTCGTAATGTCGAATATGACTTATGGGAAAAATATGAGGTCAATCGGATGTGATTTGATAGGTTCCGGCATCGAATGTTGAAGTTTGAATTTCTCAAGTTCATCAAGTTTGATTTGGGGTGTGATTCGTGATTTTAGCGTTGTTTGATATAATTTGAGGCCTCGAGCGAGTCCATAATATGTTTTGGGACTAGTTGGCATGATTGGTTGGGGTCCCGGGGGCCTCGAGTGGATTTCGAATGGTTAACAGATCAATTTTGGAATTTGAAGAAGAAGTGATCAGCTGCCTTCTGGTGTAACCGCACTTGCGAGGCTTGGGCCGCAGGTGCGGAACCGCAGAAGCGGCCCTTGGGTCGCAGAAGCGAAAAATGGGCCAGCCAGGCTGGGACCTCATATTCGGTCATTTTGTCGCAGATGCATGATCGCACCTGCGGAACGAAAAGCGTAGATGCGGAAACTGAGGCTAGGAGGAAGACCGCAGAAGCGGATGGTAGCTCGCACCTGCGGAACCGCAGAAACGGTCAAGCGACCGCAAGTACGAAAATGCTGGAATCAGTAAGGTTGTTTAAAACGGGGGTTTAACTCATTTCAACCCTATTTTCTCCATGGGAGCCGATCTTTGGGCGATTTTGGAGCTCCATCTTTGTCATCCATGTCAAGGTAAGTGGTTTCTACTAGTTTTGAGTTAAATACTTGGATTATATATGGATTTGAGCATGAGAATTAGTGAAAATTGTGGGTTTTTGGTGAAAGACCTAGAAAATTATATTTTGGATTTTACCACGATTTTCGACATGAAATTGAGAGTAAATTATATATTTGAGTTCGTAAGGCCATGGGTAAACTTTATCTTCGAAAACTTTTGGAATCCGGGCACGTGGGCCCGAGGACGTTTTTGTCAACTTTTCGATCGGGGTTAGGAATTGTTATAAATTGGATTATTATGAGTAATTGAACATATATTAATGTATTTGCATAATTATTGGCTAGTTTTGGAGCGTTGTGCATCAATTTAAGTCTTCGCAAGGGCGTGGGATGTCGGTTATGGAACTTCGGAGCGAGGTGAGTCTTCTTTCTAACCTTGTAAGAGGGAATTGTCCCCATATGTGAGTTAATTGGTTATGTGCTCCTATTTGTGGGGGCTACGTACGCACGAGGTGATGAGAGTCCGTGCGTAGCTACTATTATGCTTAAGTCCGAGTAGTCTAGGACCCAAAAGCATGTCTTCCTTGTTATATTTGAAATCTTGTTGTCAAATTGAAATGCTTAAAACATATTGAAATGTATAAAAGAATTTATAAAAACTAGACATTCATTTCTTGACTTTTAAAAAGAGAGTTTTCCTTTTATTGGATGATTGATTCCCTGATGGTTTCTTGATTGACTGTTTGGAGTGTTTATTTAAAGTTGATCGCGTCTCATGTATGATTTGCGAGCGGGGTAATAGATGCATCTACGGTTCGCGCCATTCGACCCTCTGGCACTGCACAATTTAAATATACTTGGATCGGGCCGTATGTCCTCGGCATGATTTGCGCATGCTTATATTGCTTGCCTTGTAATTTACTGAAGTTGATATTGCTTCCTTCTGTCTTGAGAATATATGTATAAATGATGAAAAAGAAAATTGAAAATTTTCATATAAAAGAAAGAATTGTTTACTTGCTTCACTCTATAGAATTACATTCATGTTTATATAAACCCTCGACTTATTATATTATTGATGTATCATTGTTGGACCACTAGTAAGTGTCGAAGTCGACCTCTCGTCTCTACTTCTTCAAGATTAGGCGGGATACTGACTGAGTGCACGTTGTTTTCGTTCTCATACTACACTTGCTGTGCATTTTTGTTGCACAGGTTCATGTGTGGCTAGTGGCTTTGTGGCATAGCGGCATAGTTGGTACGGAGACCTAGGTGAGCTGCATTTTATCAATACTACGCGACAATCGTTCATAAGCATCATGGAAACTTGTGCCTAGCCTCAGAGCTCTCAGAAGTACAGCTACTGAGTAAAACGACAGAATATCCTTCCACAAGGCGACGACAATAATAAAATCAACTACGCCGGGAGAAGCATCCCGCACCGCCTCTGTAGTACCTTTAAAATTTCACAATTCCTGATTTATAATAAGCGCTCCACGTCACATAAGATTGAATAGGAAGGAAATAAAGGCAAAAACCTCAAAGGAATCGAACCGCACGATGAGGAATCAAGAAGGGAAGTACTCCTAACAGCCTTGTAGCCTCCCGAAGATAAGTACAGACGTCTCCGTACCGATCCGCGAGACTCTACTAGACTTGCTCAGGACTCGTAAGACCTAAGGGAACCTAGTGCTCTGATACCATGTTGTCACGACTCAAAATCCACTAAGGGCCGTGATGGCGCCGGACACCGCTGTCAGGCAAGCCAACCATAAATACTTAATCAAATTCCCATTTAAATAATTGTGAAAACTCTGATTTTTCTTAAACTTTACTGCTAAAAGATACTCATTTCAAATTAAATATAAATGTCAAGAAGTCACTACAAAATACCCCATAATCATCCCAGAACCCAGTGTCACAAGTGCATGAGCATTTACTAGGGAATAAAATAAAATACAGTAACTGTCCGGAATACAAAGTGGACAAAAATGAAAATACAGCATAATACTCTGAAGGACACTCTACTGGCTGCGGGTCAACTCGATAAAATGCAGCTCACCTAGGTCTCCGTACCAACTATGCCGCTATGCCACTAAGCCACTAGCCACACATGAACCTGTGCAACAAAAATGCACAACAAGTGTAGTATGAGTACGAAAACAACGTGTACTCAGTAAGTATCCCACCTAATCTTGAAGAAGTAGAGACGAGAGGTCGACTTCGACACTTACTAGTGGTCCAACAATGATACATCAATAATATAATAAGTCGAGGGTTTATATAAACATGAATGTAATTCAATAGAGTGAAGCAAGTAAACAATTCTTTCTTTTATAAGAAAATTTCCAATTTCCTTTTTCATCATTTATACATATATTCTCATGACGGAAGGAAGCAATATCAACTTCAGTAAATTACAAGGCAAGCAATACAAGCATGCGCAAATCATGCCGAGGACATACGGCCCGATCCAAGTATATTTAAATTGTGCACTGCCAGAGGGTCGAATGGCGCGAACCATAGATGCATCTATTACCCCGCTCGCGAATCATACATGCGACGCGGTCAACTTTAAATAAACACTCCAAACAGTCAATCAAGAAACCATCAGGGAATCAATCATCCAATAAAAGGAAAACACTCTTTTTAAAGTCAAGAAACGAATGTCTAATTTTTATAAATTCTTTTATACATTTCAATATATTTTAAGCATTTCAATTTGACAACAAGATTTCAAATATTACAAGTAAGATATGCTTTTGGGTCCTAGACTACCCGAACTTAAGCATAATAGTAGCTACGCACGGACTCTCGTCACCTCGTGCGTACGTAGCCCCCACAAATAGGAGCACATAACCAATTAACTCACCTATGGGGACAATTCCCTCATACAAGGTTAGAAAGGAGACTCACCTCGCTCTGAAGTTCCATAACCGACATCCCACACCCTTCCGAAGACTTAAATTGATGCACAACGCTCCAAAACTAGCCAATAATTATGCAAATCCATTAATATATGTTCAATTACTCATAGTAATCCAATTTATAACAATTCCTAAACCCGATCGAAAAGTAGACAAAAACGCCTTCCCGGGCCCACGTGCCCGGATTCCGAAATTTTTCGAAGATAAAGTTTACCCATGGCCTTACGAACTCAAATATATAATTTACTCTCAATTTCATGTCGAAAATTGTGGTAAAATCCAAAATATAATTTTCTAGGTCTTCCACCAAAAACCCACAATTTTCACTAATTCTCATGCTCAAATCCATATATAATACAAGTATTTTACTCAAAACTAGTAGAAACCACTTACCTTGACATGGATGACAAAGATGTAGCTCCAAAATCGCCTAAAGATTGGCTCCCATGGAGAAAATGGGGCTGAAATGAGTTGAACCCCCGTTTTAAACAACCTTACTGATTCCAGCATTTCCGTACCTGCGGTCGCTTGACCGTTTCTGCGGTTCCGCAGGTGCGAGCTACCATCCGCTTCTGCGGTCTTCCTCCTAGCCTTAGTTTCCGCATCTGCGCTTTTCCTTCCGCAGGTGCGGTCACGCATCTGCGACAAAACGACCGCATCT
The DNA here is from genome assembly GCF_001879085.1 of Nicotiana attenuata. NCBI lineage: Eukaryota > Viridiplantae > Streptophyta > Magnoliopsida > Solanales > Solanaceae > Nicotiana > Nicotiana attenuata. The sequence continues at coordinate 16,303,550 of NC_031998.1, forward strand.
GAGGTCCCAGCCTGGCTGGCCCATTTTCTGCTTCTGCGACCCAAGGGCCGCTTCTGCGGCTCCGCACCTGCGGCCCAAGCCTCGCAGGTGCGGTTACACCAGAAGGCAGCTGATCACTTCTTCTTCAAATTCCAAAATTGATCCGTTAACCATCCAAAATCCACCCGAGGCCCCCGGGACCCCAACCAATCATGCCAACTAGTCCCAAAACATATTACGGACTCGCTCGAGCCCTCAAATCATATCAAACAACGCTAAAATCACGAATCACACCCCAAATCAAACTTGATGAACTTGAGAAATTCAAACTTCAACATTTGATGCCGAAACCTATCAAATCACATCCGATTGATCTCAAATTTTTCCCATAAGTAATATTCAACATTACGGACCTACTCCAACTTCCGGAATCAGAGTCCGGCCCCGATATCAAAAAGTCCACTTCTGTCACGACCCAAACCGATTGGCCACGACGGGCACCCGGTACCTTACTCAACCGAGTACCAACATAACGTATCTTTCTTATTACATCATTATATACACGTGACATACAGGTCTAGTAGGCCAACATAATCATTTATAAACTCAAACATAGGCCGACAAGGCCGTACAATTTTTCACGTATACGACATATGTCTACAAGCCTCTAAGAATACATAAATGTCATAAAGGTCGGGATAGAGTCCCGCCATACCAAACAATACACGTCTAAATGATACTAACCAAACAAGCAACTCCGAAGCAAATGGAGCGCACCAACACCTTCGCTGAGCTGATAGCCTAATAGGAGGACTGTCAACCTATCAATCGGGACCTGCGGGCATGAAACGCAGCGTCCCCAGGCAAAAGGGACGTCAGTACAAATAAAGCACCGAGTATGTAAGGTAGGAAAGCATACACAAGAACAGTAATGTAAAGAGAGATAGAGGAGCTACAACCTGTGACATCTGAGTGCCACTGGGGACTACCGACACGAAATGCATAATACATATATATACATAAACTTTTAAAAACATTCGCCTCTGTGGCCATCATCATCATCATATCGTACCCGGCCTCAAAGAGGACTCGGTAAAAACGTACCCGGCCATCATAAGGCTCGGTAGAATCATACCCGACCACGTGGAGCTCGGTAAACCCAACTGATCAGTGGTTGCACAATAGGTGCCATACCCGGCCGTCTATAGCGCGGCTCGGTAGAGTAAAATAGATACATATATATAATGCATGCTCGACTCATGGGATCACGTTCTAAACCTTTCGGAGTGACGTAAGAATATTATGGACATACATACCCTCAATATGAACTTCACTAGGACTTACGGATCATACATACTTTCTTAGAATAACTTTGTACGGAAAGAACAACATGGACAACCTTAGTTGCTAGGAGTAGATTCATAATGAAATAGCGTATTCATTTCACATTAGATCATGCCAAAAGAAAGAAGGAAGTGCCTTAACATACCTGTTCTTGGAATTATTCGAATGAAATGAAGCTTCTGCTTCAGTGAAATGTGTTGAACGAGATTTGCTTGAATCCTTCGAATTTCTTGGAATGAAATTATTCTGCTTTTCACGTCTTGGTGTAGTTAGCTTCTAACGTTTTTGAACAAAGGGATTTCCAACGTTTCAAACCAAGGCAGAAGTCCCTAACGTTGAAAAGAGGTAAGACTTTTTAAGTCTTATCTTTGTTAACTTTTGGCTTGGAATCAATGGCTTTAACGTTGAAGTCTGCTTTATATAAATTATCGAGATTCAGAACAAAATTGGTAGCTCTTTGAAATTGAAACGTTGGCTAAAAATTGAATTTGATGAACCAAAATGATTCTGCTTTCACGTTTTTGGTTCTTTAAAACCAAAGAATGCAAATGTTATTTGACTGTTAATGAAGGAAAATGTTTCTGCCTAACGTCTTTTGGCTTCTAAGCCGAAGGCTGAATTTTTGGGACTTTAAAGCCTTTACAAGGCATTCTTTCTAAAGATAAGATTTGAAAATCTTATCAGAATTAAGTTATGACCACATTAGCCACTTGGCAAATTGACTACTTAGTCATTTTCCAAATCTTGTGGCTTATTGCCACGTGGGGTGGGGGGTTAGTTTAATAATTTATCCACTTATTAGTTGACTGGGTAATGTTCTGTTACCCGGTAATTAATCAATTACCTGCATAATTGAGAATTATTCCCACTTACTTGAAATATTACTCACTTTTCACATACCTTATACACCTTACTATTTTGGTCCTGTGGTACCTTGTATGGTACTAGTCCATAAATACCGAGTATTATCGCTTGACCCGTATTTTATTTTAATTTGTTCATTTTCAACGAAACTCGTTTTCTTTAATTCGTGTACCCCTTTATCCTTCATAACACTTATTTATCGCTTGATATAAATAACGTAATACTTATAATCCCAAAATAAATCTCATTCCCAAATTTACGTTGATTAATCTTACGACGAGGCTTTAACGTATGACGACGCTTTAACGTACGAAAATGCAAAATATAATATCTCATTTTTGGACTTTCATTACTTTATTTATGGCGTACTTTCACGCACGAAAACCTGGGGTGTAACATCATTCCCCCCTTTGGAACATTCGTCCTCGAATGTTGACTGGTGCACTTATCATTTTCGTAACTTATGTCTCCTGAATACTTTGTACTCTTCTTTCCATCATGGTAACTGTTCTGTGAGTAAATCCAAATGCTAGGGCATTCCCCCCCCCCCCCTTTAGGCCTCTTTCACATACCTTGACTTGTGCACCATAGATTTCCTTATGTTATTCTGGAACGTTAAGCGAGACATCACATCGTCTCCAACTTTTCTCTACTCTCTTAACTAGATCTCTCAGTACTTAGAAACCATAGGCTGGAAAACATGCCGCCGATGATGCCACTATCATTCATGTTTATTGGACTTCCGTGTTTATAGCTTTCTATCCAAAATATGGACTATTCATAACTTCTTGCATTTGAGTATCTCGTACGTTGTTCACTTTTATCTTACTTAAAATCTCGTATCATATCGTTTATCTCCTTCATAACCTCTCTTCCACCTAGGTGTAATTCACGTCCATAACATGAAGCTCTATTATATTACTCGCACCTCTGGTACATACACAATCCGGTGGGAGCTTCGTACTGACTTCTTATGAGGCTGGTACTTCTTCTAATTGGCTTCCTTGTAGAGTCATTATAGATTATGGTTGTTGTGTTATTTCTCTTGAACATCTGATATTAAGAGTGATTCTGTCATGTTCTCCAGCACAACTTCTATAATTTTTTCTAGGTCCAATAATCAGACTCCTGACTTACTTAGGTGATGTAATTCTTTAGTTTCCTCTTTCTTCTGATCAGCCTTTTTGTAGGCTTAAGCTATCTTCCGATCTGTGGCTCATGGTATCGGTTATTACCTTAGCCTTTCATGGGCGTTATGGAATTTCCATGATACAATATTCTAATAATTCAATCCTTGGTCTATGCCCTGGTCTCAATTCTTTCTCTTAACGTATACCAGAATCTTCTACGGCTGTATATACTAGATGTATAAAACTCCGAACCCTTAAGTACGTTCATAACGTAACCAACTCTGGATCATTGATCGAATAATTCCTTTCATTCCATCTCAGCTTTCTTTAAATGTAAGGTATTACTTTTACTGATCTTTTTTCCCCTTGTTGCATCCGTACTTAGCTTATGTTAGTGCCCACATATTTGAAATTCCATACAACGGATATGATCCTGGATATCACTTATGATTTTACTTCCCGTTCATTATCCATTATAGGTGCCACTTTCCTTTGGAGTGCTTACAATGTTGTTGCGAGACTGTTATTACACGATCATTTCCTCTTTAGGTCGTTGTGTTAGGTTGAAGCCTCCTTCCTTATTTCTTCAGCTAGTCTTTTGTTGTAGTACTTAGGGAGAACCCATGACTCTCATAGTTAAGCTGTGTTTAGGATTAGTCCAGATTTTCGGATATTCAATACCCTCGGTTCAATTGCATTTCTGTTTATTATTTGATTTGTTTCCAATGTTTTCTTGCTCTGATTTTGTTTACCATGATTTGTAAGTTGTTAGAAACTCCTAGGTCTTAAGTGAACAAATGAAAACTTAGAAGGTTAATTTGGGAATAGGAAAGAGGATTTTCATATGAGAAACTTCTAGAATTCGGGACAGCTGGCTCAATTTTGGCCAGCACCAATGCTGAAACCAATCAAAAGCTGCCAGCTGTCCCAATTCTGTTAAAAAAAAGATGTTGTGTGAGGGAATAATTTCCATTCTGTTTCTGCAGCACATGGCACTCTTAAGGGCTATATATAGACCATTTCCTTCACAGACAAATCAAAGATTTCAGACCCTAGAAAATACACAAAAGTTTCTGCATTAATTTCATTAAAAATTGGTTGGAATTGTTCCCTGATTTCTCTTTTAGTAAGAACTTAAAGCTTTCGTGGGATTTATGGACTTCTGGGTATAAAGATGGTCTAAAGAGGCTGAACATTACTGTTGACTTGCTGCTTTGCTCACTTTTCTGCTTATGCTGAAATCCTTATTCCATTTTTGCTTTTGCTCTTGATTTCCAGGTATGTTTATGAGCTCGAAGTGAGAAAAATTTGCTTATAACCTGCTGACTTGGAATTGGATTCACTATATTTAATTAGCTCAATGTTTTCTATACTACAGAATAAAAGAAGACATGAAAGTAAATATCCCAATCCTGCATGCTTTAACCTAACGACGGGGCATATACACTCGTCACCTCGCATATATGATATTTTCCCACATAATTCACATAACAAGTAGACCAACATGTCCTAATTTCCTCAAGTCAAATTTAGGCACAACACTTACCTCTTTTTGCAATCCAATCAACACTCAACGATGGCCTTTCCTTTAGAATTAGCCTTCAAACTAGTCAAATCTAGCCAAATGTAGTTCAAATAATTCGAATTAAGCTTTAGAAACTACCCACGAGTGAAAAAGATTTAATCTTTAATGAATTTGGAAAAAGTCAATAAAAGTCTACCCCGGGCTTGCCCAGTCAAAATACGAGTCCAAGGGTAGATCTCGACTACCCATAACCCCACGAGTCCATATATGTGTTTTGTTTTCAAATCCGAGTCCGATTCGACTCTCAAATCCCAAATTTTTATTTTTCCAAAATATAGACAAAAATCCCCAAAATTTTTCTTAGATTCTCATGAATTTGGTGTTAAATCTCATGTATAATCATGTAATATAATTAAAAATAGATCAAAATCACTTACCCAATAATTGTATGTGAAAATACCCTCTCAAAATCGCCTCCTACCGAATCTAGGGTTTAGAAATATGAAAATGAGACTAAAATACCGTCTTCCAGACCTTTTATTTAGCTGCATGTGACCTTGTATTCGCATTTGCAAACCCTCACAGTTTCCAATCAGGGATCGCAAAAGCGACCCTTGACAGCCCACACAGATGTCGCAATTACGACAAAGTCTTCACAAATACGATGGCAGCCTTCTTTGCAAAAGCAACACAATGGTTGCAAATGCGACCTAACCCAATCCTATACTGTCTTCGCAAATGCGAAGAGGGAATCACATTTGCAACATCTAGACCTCCCCTGTCCTCTTAGCAATTGCGATGTTGGTGCTCGCAATTGCGACAACTGCAGCACTAGCACACCATCAACTTATAAGTAGCTCAATCCGATCCGAATCACGTCCAAAACTCACCCGAGCCCTCGGAGCTCCAAACTAAATATCCAGATAAGTCTAAAAATGCCATACAAACACGTCCGCGTGATCAAAATACCAAAATAATATCTAGAACCATGAATCAGACATCAAAACGCATGAAATTCAAAACAAAACTTAAGAACCTCTAAAATCACAATCAAGCATCTGAATCCTATCAAACCAACTCCGAATGACATCGAATTTTGCCGAAAAGTTTCAAATAGCTCCAAGTCCCGAAATCAATATCTGAACCCGATAACTATAAAGTCAACCTACGGTCAAAGCTAGAGAATTTCTAAATATTCAAATTGCCAACTTTCGGCAAAACAAGTCAAATCAACTGAGGGACCTCCAAATTTAATTCCGGGCACATACCCAAATCTAAAATCACAATATGAACCTACCGAAATTGTCAAAATACTTATCCGAGGCCGTTTACCCAAAATGTTGAGCGTGGCCAACTCTAGTCTCATTTTTAGTCAAATTTTTTTATTTTCTTCAATTCACATAAAAGCTTTTCGAAAATCGACATGGACTAGCAGGCAAACCAATAAATATCAATGAAGCTACTGGGGGTCTCGAATCATGAAATTAAGGCTAGTACTCAAAATGACCTATTGGGTCGTCACAAGTTCTCTATAATAGGATTATTTAATAAACTATGTTCCTAGAAGTAAACTAGTCTTACAAGAACTAAGCAAAAAAATAACAAATGAATCATCTGAATATTCAGAGGCTCAAGAACATATAACACTATACGTCAGAAGTGACGTTCCATTGCATTTAAGCAATGGGAGAAACATTAATAGACAAAACAAAATCTACTACCTCTAAGTAGTGGGAGTGGTGTTGAGCAGATAACACTACAGGAAGAAGTCATTAATATTTTAATTCCGAAGGGTAATGAAGATAATATTAGTAGTATTTCATCACAGTGGGAGAATAGTAAAGAAAATCATAGTTTGGTATGTACTCTTGAGAGAGTTTCATAACAAGATCTCTGAAGAGCTTAATGCCAAAGTAGTTAGTTCGACAAAGCACTACTAGACAAAGATTGCATCAGAAAATACTTGGCAAGTTTTTCAACAAAAGCCTATTGGTAAAGCCTTTTGACAGCCGTGTAAAAAGAATGCATTTCAAAGTTGTAGATGCATGGTTATGAGTCTAAGTGGAAGATTATTAGGGCATATATTATTATCCATGTGTTTAGATATAGTATATTCTAACAATTATCACGGTTAAAAATCTAAGTGGGAGATTGTTGGGATATATTCTATTAACCATGGGTTTGGTTTGGATATAGTTTTTATTATGAAATAATTATTTATTCAATTTGAATAAAAAATTTAAATAGATCATATATTAGTTTGTGTTCTTTGCTTATATAGTAGATGATTTAGTGTATAGAGTTTAGCTTATACACAGAAGATTAAATCATCGGTTCTTATAAGTATAAAGTTGGAGTTCACAATCTAATGATGAAATTGGACAAACCGTCGGGAATGATTGTAGAACAAGATTAAATATAATTTATCTTGATTATGAGAATGGTATAATTCTGACTTCTTGTGCTAGTACATTTTGTATGTAAAGTATGGACCAAGTAGAGACAAGTATTTTATACTGGCTTAATAAAATAGTCTCTAGTCTATTAAATATACTTATACTCTTAATCTTGATATAATTATTATTAGTTGTGTATATTATTTATTTATTTTAATTTATTAAAAGGCGAGATTCTTTTGTGAATGAATATGCCTGGTAAATTGGACAATGATAATATACATTGGCGAAGTAATAGTTAGTTGATGGAATCCATGCTTCGGTCTAGAGAATGATGATACACCTTTATGCAAGCTTATAAGTTTTCATGTGTAAACCCTGTAGGTGGATTTTGCATCCGTCACATAAATAAGTTAAGTGAAAGTCTAAAGAAAATAATCAATGAATTAAATTATCAGTAATTTAATTTATTATTTTAGTGTTTGAATCATAACATAGGGAGTTAAATAAGGTTTAATGGAAGAATTTCGAAATTGAATTGAGGAGTGCAGTTACGAATTTTTAGTGAAATCATTCATAATTTATTATGGTAGTATTAATTCGAATATTCTGAATTAAGTCTATAATAGGAAGTCTCGTTAATTAAATTTTGCGGTTCCCGTTGTGCCTGAATAATTAGGAATTAAATGGAATTATATTCTTTGTGGAAAAGAAAGATTAGAAAAAGGTTTGAAACCATAAAACCTGTGGCTATATAAAGGGGTCTTATTCCATAAGGATGTGATAGTTTTTGCTTTACGGTTTTCCTAGGAGAAACTCGCCCATATGAGTTTTGCCAATTTCGGACATTGTTTAGGTCACACAGCAGAAGACTGTGGAGCTGAAGGATAATTTCGTGAACGGTTTCGCTCTTGCTTGGAGGCTCTTTTCGCAATCGCGGTCACGTTTTAAGAGATAAGTATCGATTTTATGTTCGATTATAATCTGTGATTATGTGTTGTCTATATTACGTGCAAGTGATCCTGTTCCGCTCTTAATGCGTTCCCATCAAGAGCCTACTAATCTAATAGCAAGCAGCCAATTACCCACACATTGAATGATCCATTAAGCTAAGCCAACCCCTACATGGTTTTGACTTTTGAGCTTTCCTAATAATTTGGGTCGCGTTAGGTTTTCCATTAGAAGTAATTCTCACAATGTCTTCTTCATCCAAAATAAGAATGTGGAAGTACTTTTTTGCTTCATTTAATTGCATAGGAGTCGACACTAGTTAAGTAGTGTCCGGCGTTTTAGGCTATTTTATTTATTTTCCTGTCAACTTTACAATTAAAACTTTGAGAAATTAGGCACTAGGCAGCCTACTTGGTGGTATATTTACTTTTTTTTTTTAAAAAGATTTTGAGAAATTTTTTGTTCACAATCTCTTCAAGTTTGATTTCATAACACCAATTTTCTTTGTAATTTGTGATATTACCCTTACATTCCTTGTTTTGATTTATTTTGTTACCTCTCCTAAGATACTATTATATATAAATATGTATACATAATACATATACATATATTTTTACGGATATTTTCATGTTATCATATCAGCTACTATATATAGTTACAATTTATTGTAGGTAACTTAACTTCACGTTGCAAAATAATTGTACAATATTAATGCACAGAAATTAAACTCTAAGACATATATGTATGTATATAAGTAAGTCTCTCAAATAGTTAACCAAACCAAAAAGAAGTGCAGTATTGCTTAAGACTTAGAAAGTATAATGGTGGCATCATCACTTATTTCTTTGATTTCCAAGAAGATCATCAAACCCTCTATTCCGACTCCTCTTAGAATTCACAAATTATCTTTTGTTGATCAGGTTTTTCATTATTATATTCCTGTTTCATTTTTCTACCCTAAAAATGGTAATGACAAGTCATATGAACCTACTCACGTATCTCAACTTCTTGAGAAATCTCTTTCTAAAACACTATCATTCTATTATCCTTACGCTGGAAGACTAAAGGATAGTTCCACTGTTGATTGTAATGACGCTGGGGTTGAGTTATCCCACGTTCGTGTCCATTGTCCCATGTCTGAAATTTTTAATCACCCTTACACTAATGCTGAACATGTTGTTTTTCCAGTAGCCCAACCTCACGGCCACGATGAAGGAAATTTAGCTATAACTCAGGTAAGTTATTTTTTGGTTTAACCATCTAGTATCCCGTAAGCCAGAAATATTTACAAGAGTGTTCAGGCTTGAAAGAAGTAAAAAAAAGTTCCAACAAAAGGTGTTCAATATACGTTTTATACATCTAAAATTAATATTTTACTAATATACATAGTGTAATTTTTCGTAATTTTTCGGCGAAGGGTGGTCAGTTGACCACCCTTTGCAAAAGGTGGCTTCGCCACTGGTATCAGAGCACCCTTTGCAAAAAGTGGCTTCGCACCTGGTATTCAGACTATATATATATATATATATATATATATATATATATATATATATATATATATATATACTGACCCGGCTAATCCGGATTTTGATCAGGTAAGCCATTTTGATTGTGGAGGAATAGCAGTTGGTGGATGCTTATCGCACAAAATTGGAGATGGTTGCACCGCCAGTAGTTTCTTTTACAACTGGGGGGTTTTGAGCCGTGATATAAGTGCAAATTTATCTCGTCCTCATTTTGTTGAAGACTCCATCTACCCTCAATCTAGTGATCCATCTATTGTGTCAAAGTCTATAAAGTCAGAAGAACCGGTGGGATATCTAGGGAAACGATTTGTTTTTCCTGCTGCTAAAGTAAATGCACTCAAAGCCATATTTTCTATGGATTCAGGAGTATGCAATCCCACTCGAACCGAAGTTGTGACCGCACTCCTTTATAAATGTGCTGTAGCTGCACGAAGAGTGAATTTTGGTTCATTTAGACCATCTTCCTTGTTTCAAGTGGCTGATATGCGCCAAAGGCTGAACCCGTCTTTGTCCCATGATGCATCTGGAAATATTATATCTGGATTTTTGGTGCCAATAACCAATGAAAGGGAAATGAATTGTCCAAGATTGGTTAGTGAAATGAGAAAGGAAAAAGAGAAACTTGTGGACAAAGATAATATTAAGAAAAATGCATTTATCTCAAAAGTACTTGATTCACTTGAAAAAGGGAAAAACAATGAATTTGATGATTATTTTTGTAGCAGTGTGATTGCACTCCCGCTTTATAAAACGGACTTTGGTTGGGGGAGGCCAGCTAAAGTGAGCATGGCAACTGGCCCCATCAGTAAATTATTTTTTCTAATGGATAATCAAAGTGGAGGTGGAGTTGAAGCTTTAGTCATGTTGGACAAACAAGACATGTCTATATTTGAAAAAGATCCTGAGCTTCTGGAGTTTGCTATTCCAGCTCCAAATCTTTAATTCAAAGCGTCTTCTGGTCTGTCTAATTTTATGGAGTAACTACTAATAAATTGGCTTGTCTAAGTCAACTTGTGACTTTTGTTAAAGTATGTGTTATTTAAATTCTTGTGTTGCTATGTTGTTCAAGTCCAGTTTGTTGAGACTTTGTGCCATGTACTGTTTTCTTTTGCTGCTTTACTTTTGGCTTTCTTTTTTCACTTGATCATACCTGTCGTTGCCCTGCTTTACTATGGTTATAACTACATCTTTCTCCTGGCCACAGAAAGGAAAAAAGAAAACCACACACACACACACACTAGCTTTAACACTCTTACAATATATTCTTAGATAATTAGATATAAGCTAATTTCCTGCAGGTTTACTTGAAACATAATTAAGTAAATTTAGGCCAAATTACAATTCATGATCAAGTGAACACAGGGTTTTATAGATTCAACTCTACTGCCTGAAATATGATCTTCATAAAAAGCAAAACATGTCAATCGCCTAGAAGTTGAATCTTTAGGTCTATGCTAGTTTGTTGTGCAAAGTATTCGAACAATGAGCTTAATGCTCAGCATCTGCAACACGCACTCTGTAACGTTCTGCCAACCGTGTAGCGACTCTGTTGCTAACAACACTTTCTATGATTTCAAACTTCTTATAGCTTGCATTCAAGGTCTCCGTCTGTTTCTTCGAAAGATTTTCTTCCTCCTCCAGTTGATGCTACATAGAAAAAATGAACTTCTAACATCAGGAATACTTAAATGTGAGATATACACTGCAAGTAAAAAACGAAAGTTTACCTTGAGCAAAAACTTGGATTCCTCTGCCTGTTTTCTAACCGTAAGCTTGATCTTGTTGGCCACCTCAAAATCCGGATCGCTAGAGTCCAACCATCGGCATACTATCTTACGACCAGGTTTTCTAGGACGGTCATCAAACATCTCTGCTTCAGCAGCACGTGCCCTGATTGGCCTTGGCATACCACATATCATAAACGGGGAATTGCTTAACTCAGAGATAATAGTTTTCGTCTGGTCTGCATTTTCCACCTCAACCAATGCAGCTTGTCCAATGTTCTTTGGTTCAAGGTAGTTTGGGATAAACTTGACCTGAATAACATTCCCAAATTGATCAAGAGCAGCTTTAACAACAGCTTCAGTAGCCACAGGTGAAAGGTTGTCAATGAATATAGTACGTTTCACTTTCTCTCCAAAAGCAGCATACTCTTTATCTGAAGTTTCCATGATGAGTAACACCAAATTTCACCTAAACACAAGCAATTGACCAGCATCTTAGGAAGAGTGGTAACCACAGTTTACATAACTTTGATAGCATAAAAAATTACCCATGAAACAAATATATCATCTTAGTGCTAATCACGCTGCAACCAACTTAATGCGATTAAAAGAGCACTATGTGTGTCCGTGTACACCGGCACGAGTTGCAGCACCGTGATGTTGGCTGAAACGGGTTGGCGCCAGTGTCCTCAGTTGTTTTCTCCAGTTATTTCTGCTCTTTTGGCCCAAGAGAAATGGCAGTCCCCAAGAAGGAGAGAGAGAGAGACTTTCTTCCTTGATGAAGGGAAACCCTTTGGGGAAATCAAACATAGTGAAACAGTGTGGTTCAGCATCATCGGAAGAGGAGAGGATCGGCAAGCACAATAATAGTTGGATAAACAGTGCTGACATGTCTTATGACTAGCATCAGAAAGCAAAGGCTAGATAGGTAACAAATGGAGAAAAGATGCAAAAACCAAAAATGAGTAGCAATTCATAAGAAATTCCAACTCTATGGCAGATTTGTTTACGTTCAGGCTAACCAAGATAAGAAGAGCAGTAGTAAGCATTGCCGAGTTGGCAAATGATACAGCAGTGAGGGACTTGCCTGTGATATTGGAGAGGTTCATCGACAATGCAAAAGAGTGAAAACTGGCTGTAAAATAGACGAAAAATCTTATGAGCTAAGCCAGAGTGTGTAGCACCAGTGTTTGTAAAAGCGTAGTTATGCGAGATAGGAGGTTAACCATGTCAAGACAAACTTGCTGGAAACTACTCTATTTCCTATTCGCTTGAATTTGTCATTAGCAATTTCTCCTGGTGTTTTCCAAGGCCCATGGACCTAAGATGAATTTTCTGGAAGAAAGATCAAGATCAAATAAGTCATGTACTTATCACTATGATCATACTTAATTCTGGATATGGATCCATTGATAGAAGGAAATTTTACTTGGTCCGAGTGGAGGAAAGACAAGGAAGTTTTCCAGGCTTGAACAATTTTATATCCAAGCTTTTTTTTGGGCCAAAAGTGCTTTTCTCGGCCAAAAGCACTTTTGGCAAAAAATTGAGGTGTTTGGCCAAGATTTTAGAAGGAAAAAAAAGTACTTTTGAGGAGAAGCAGAAGCAGTTTTGAGAAGCAGAAAAAAATAGCTTCTCTCCAAAAGCACTTTTCAAAAGCTTGGCCAAACACTAAGTAATGCTCAAAAGTGATTTTCACATTAATCAGCCAAACACAAACTGATTCTCACCAAAAGTACTTTTTTGAAAAGTACTTTTGAAAAAAGCACTTCTCAAAATAAGCTGATTTTAGAAGCTTGGCCAAACAAGCTATTAATCTCAGGTAATCAGAAAGAGAATATGCAAATACAAGAGTCTTACAGCGAAGACTTCTTTATGATCACTTCCCCATGATGCTGAATTTGGATAGATAATCAAGAGACCTCTCAGATTAGAGAACATGCAGTTATGAAAGGAAGGGCCTGAAGACCAAGTAAAGAACTGGTTGGAGTCCTACCATGCAACGGGAAACACAGAGTTTGTGTTGGTCGTGATGCTGAAATAGGAAAGGGGATGTTCGAAAATGGAAGAAAATAAGTGTTTGAACTGGAAGAAACAAAACTCGAGACTCCGGGAAAGTTAAGGACTCTCAACCTCTTGACATCGCAACTAAGTCTAAGAAGTAGACCAAAAGGATTTATAATGAAAATGCCGAACAGATACCTGGGCAGATTGGCATTAATAAAGGACATCATATGGCAACAAAAATATAGAGCATGGTGCATCACGGAAGCAGACAAAAACATTAGATTTTGTGTAGAATGGCAAATGCACATTATCGCTACTACAGTATCTTCAAATTGTTCATTAATGGTAGAACAATTAAGGACGCAAATAGGAATAAGAACGAAAACCCTTACTTTCATCAGAATCTATTCTCTGACGATTAGCACAAGTGACCAAAAGTGGAAGAAATTCATTTTACCAGGTGTACCAGAAGAGAGTTATTGAAGCAGTAAATTCACGAGCAGGAGAAATGTTATGAAGGTCAGATGGCTTCACAGTGAAGCTTATTTTAAAAATTTTGGCAATAGGTAATAAAAACGTTCTGAGAACCTTTTACTTTCAGGATAGATGCATCTTCAAGAGACGAGATGAGCTTGATTGAGCACCAGATTTCCACTCAATTAGCTTAGTTGGAACTTGGAAGTATCAATGTCTACATCTATTAGATTGATCTTGTTCCGGTACCAGCTTGGTACCAGTTTAATAAAAGACTTTACCAAAGCTGTTGTCTTTGAGTTTAGAAGAAGTCATAGCCATATTGTATCGGATGTGCAGAACATATTTGTGAAAGCAAGGAAGAGTCACGCTCATCCCCAATAGAAAATGAATATCTGGGCGTGGATTGGAAGATGCAGTCCTAAACTAGCTTGTAAGCTGGATACTGAAAAAGCACATAATCATGTGAACTGGAGGGAAAAACAATGAATCATCTCTTATTTGCAAATTAAGGAAGTAAAAGATGTCTGGAATTTATTTTCTTTCTGAAACTGATTAGACAACGCCTAAAGCAGTTATAGTCTTATAGAGTGTTCAACCACCTTGAGGTGCTTTGCAGAAGTTTCAAGAAATGTGTAAACTTAAGATTCTAACATATTAGCAAAATTTATCGTGATATAGGTAAGAAACATGAACAATCTAGATAGCTACAGAAGGAAGATTCGCAATGCTTTTATAGCCCTTGGTGCTTTCAATTTAGTTGTGATTAAACTACTTTACTTATCAAAATATATGACACAGGTGCAACTATTAATAACGTTACTAACAAAGGAGTCTCCACTGTCTTTTTGTGCCTCGCGATTCAAAGGAACTTTTGTTTTTGTACCTTCCTCGACTCCTGTATCTGTTTCCCAAACTATCTTTCTTTGCCGAAAGAGAAACTCAGTTGATACAACCCCTTTTCTTATGACCGATAAATCTATTCGGGTCAACCCCTTAGGACCAATTGCAGCATCCGAAACTCAGGGATAATGGGTCTGCACCTCTACCCTTCTCCACTTAAATACCATGCTTAGTTGGCTTGGCGCATGGGCTCGAACCTAAGTCCCAAATCCATCAACTTTTGCCACTTGAAATAAGCTCGCTAGTTGATACAACACTTAGCTAGCACCTAACAAATTTTTGTACACAAGGACAATGTACATGGACATTATTTTTGCTACACATCGTCATGTGCTGTATACAAACTTGTAATAAATAAATACCACAAATGCCAAAGCTCAAGCAAAGTTCTTTCCCATCCAAATTGCCTTCATTTTGCTGTAATACATATTCATGTTCATCAATAACTTAATCATCCAAGTCTTTATGCTGAGCCTGGGAGGGTTTTCTTTTCTTTTCTTTTTTTTGCGGGTGTTCACCAAATCAAAATAAATAAATAAAAGTTTCCACTTTAAAGGTCCAATAATCATGAATTCAAGCTATAGTTTAATTTCATGTTCCAAAGCCAAACCCCAATTTCAAGAATCAATTTTTACCGAAGACAACCCCCTCCCACCCAC
>NC_031998.1:16319048-16321282 GCF_001879085.1 Nicotiana attenuata
GAGAGAGAGAGAGAGAGGAAAAGGGGGAACTTGCTTACCGTGAGGCGTGAGCTCTCCCAGGTTGCTGGTGTTTACTCTTCTACCTTCTTCAGATGGTGTGTTCCTGTTGTTGTAAAGTTTTTCAGTGGACTCTCTAGGAAATTTGGTTTTTTTTTTCTTTTTAACACCCGAAATTATCTCTATTTCAAGTTTGGCCTGAATACAAGCAAAGATAATCCGAGTCAAATCGAAAAAAAAATCCGACTACGATTTGGTTTGATTTAGTTTAGTATCAGAAAAAAAACTCGACCATAATTGATTTGGTTTGGTTTTAACTAAAGAAAGTCAAACCGAAACTAAACCAACCTGACATTATATATATAAAAATTTTAGATATATTTAATATATAAATATACTTATTGTGATGTAATTTATAAATATTTCTTAAATTTTTTATAATTTTATCTTTTAAGGTATTATTTCAAGGTTGGACTTAGAATTTTTGTATGTTCCAATAAGTCTTAAAGCCATTGATATTAGTAACTTAAATAATGCTAACAAAAGCTCCAATCAAAATCAGATCAATACTAATACTAACAAAAGACATTCAATTCAATACAACGAACGACAATGTATATTTTTTGTTTTGCAATAATTTAATTAGATAAAAATGCATAACCTATTTTTATTTTTTTCTTCAACATTTAGTCATGTAATTAATACTCCCTTATTAATCTACTTATTTTAGCATGACTTAGTACTTCTAGATTATGTTTATTTTTAATATGGCTTTTTATTTAGCAATATTTATATTACATAATTTTATTGTCTTTATTGTTGAATATTTTAGGATAATGCCGTGACACATCTCATATTTTGTATTATTTTCTTGGAAAATACCTTAAATAATTGTATCTTACTAGGATTAAAGAAATATTTTGAGCACAAGTTATATGTTTTGTGCTACGGAGATTTTACCCGAAAAAAAATCCGGAAAAACCCGAAAAACCGAGATTAAAAACCCGAGTTTTATTGGTTTTGTTTGGTCTTTAGATTAATAACCCGACACAATTGGTTTGATTTGGTAATTGCAGAATCCGAACCAACCCGACCTATGTACACCCCTATACGCAAACAAGAACAGGACCTAATGGTGTAAACAATATAAAATATTCATAAGAACACGTATCAGGTAATAGCGAGTTGTAGCAAAAGATTTTACAAATATATATTATAACAATTTACATTTTAGAAAAGAATAGCTACACATGGAACGAATTCTTAATATTGACAAAGTAATAATAAGGGAAAAAAAGGAACAATTAAATTATAAAATTTAAATTCAAACTGATGACATTATTGTAAGAGTAAATAAAATTATGCTTTTTGAAAATGTCTTGTTAAAAAATTAAAATAAAAACATGCTAGAAAATATTTTTGTTTTGGCTTCAATTTTGAATTCGATAAATAAACTTATGTGTAGGCTATGTCACCTGAAATTTTCCAGTGTCTTGTGCGTGTAAAGCAAGGTTGAACAGAGAATTCATACTCTAATTTAATTGCTTCAGAGACAGATGGATTTTCAAAGCATCTGCCTTGGTCGATAGAGAAGCTGGAAAACAAAAATATATTCGCACTCAATATTTACATCAAATCATAAAGCATATTTAGTGCATTAATTAATTTGACATATCCATTTAGTTTCATATGATGCACAATTTGTACAAAATCCAAGAGTTAAAAAAAGTCTACTTTAACTCCGAGGGCGATGTGCACATATAGCCATTAATAGCATATGTCTTTATTTTTAGGTCACTATTTTAAATGTTTAGTCTTTAGCCACTGCTTTAATCAACTTTTACCTGCCTGGACAAAAATACCCTTCTGTTATAAGCTTATACCTACGCTCCTTATTAACGATCAGCAGCAGCAGCACGTAACTAACTTCCGAAGCAGCAGCAGAGACTGTGATCGTCCAAAATTGCAGAAGCTTCTCTTCCGATTTCAAACTATAGAATTCAACTTTCTCGTCCAAAAATCGACATAAAATTACAGTAAATTATGCTTTTGTGTGTTTCTGTTGATTTTTCTTTCTTTACTAGGAATTTGATGCTAGGAATTTGATTTTTTTTTTTTTTTTGCTTTTCTGGATTGATAACGTTAAGGACTTCGCGTCCTGTGATTATTCTATGAATATTGAGGACATAATGTTAAGGATTTGGTGTCCTTAACATGACTGTTGTTACTAATATTAA
>NC_031998.1:16322094-16364819 GCF_001879085.1 Nicotiana attenuata
TTTCCCATTCTCTTGACTTGCAGGATGGAAACAATATGCATTATAGTTGCTTTTAATGGTAGATGGACTGAAGACTATAAGTATCTTGATCATCAAACAAAGCTTGTTCTAGTACCTGAGGCAATTCAGTTTCAAGATTTCATTAAACAGATACTTGAAGTTATTGAATTGGATAGAGACAAGTTTGAAGTAGTGATATGGTTTGATATCAACCTTGGAAAAAGTAAGGGAATGCTTGTATCCAAAGATTTAGATCTTCACACATGTATTGAGTTACTAAAAAGACATTCACTCTTCAAGGGCTGTCGTTTCATTGTTGATATTTCGGAAAGAGTTTGTGGATCAACAAGTGCCTTTGAACATGTCAACAGAGAAACTCAACATGACAATCAAATCAAATGCCAACAGATAATGGAAATAGATATAGTTGAAGCTCAACCAATAACTGAAGAGGCGCTTCAAATATCTGATTCTATTCAAGTAGAAGGACAAAGCATTATAGAGATTGACAACGAACAAGCTTTCGGTATTCAAGTCTTAGAGAGTGCACCGGTTATTGAAGAAGTTGCTGAAAAAACCTCTACTCAACTAACTAAACGAAGGTCAAATTTGAAACCAAAAAAAAAAAAAGAATCCCCAACTACGATATTAAGAGAAAATGCTTTGTTGGATGAAATAAAAGTGGGATCAATATTTGACAAAAAGAAGAGTATAATTAACTGTTTTTTGAATATAGCAATTAAAAGACATTTTGAATTCAAGGTTGTTAGATCAAGCTCAACAAGATATTCGTTGAAATGCAATGATGATAGGTGTGGGTGGTGTGTGCGTTCTTTCAGAATTAAAGATTCAACATTGTTCAAGATAGTAAAGATTGAGAAAAATCATGACTGCTCAGTTAACACTATGAAAGTTGATCAAAGGCATGCAACTTCAAAGTTGATTAGTGGTTACATTATTGACAATCTTCGAGACCCAAGGTTTGAAGTTACACCAGCTTTTTTCATGGCAGAAATGCAAAAATTGCATGGACTAGACATTGGGTATCACAAGGTGTGGCGTGCTATTCAACGTGCTTCAGCTTTAATAAGAGGAACTCCTGAAGAGAATTATGAATTATTATCTTCATACTTGTATATGATGAAAAGAAAAAACCCGGGAACATATACTAACATAAAGATAGACGACAACAACAGGTAAACAATCAAAAAAGAGATTATTAGTCTGTTTTATTAACATTAGGACATGCTGTCCTTAGCCAGTGAAAAAGTTAAGGACGTGATGTCCTTAACTTTGATATGTGCAGTCAAAAAGTTAAGGACACTTGGTCCTTAACTTAGAGTTGCAAGTTAAAAAATAAAGGACATGGTGTCCTTAACTTTTGAACTTGTAACTCTAAGTTCATGACTCCATGTCCTTAACTTTTGAGCTTGTAACTCTAAGTAAAGGACTACATGTCCTTAACTTTTTAACTTGTAACTCTAAGTTAAGGACTACATGTCCTTAACTTTTTAACTTGTAACTCTTAGTTAAGGATCAAGTGTCCTTAAATTTTGAGCTTGTTAGCCTAACTTTAGGACTACCTGTCCTTAACTTTTGGGCTTGTAACCTGAAGTTCAGGACAACCCGTCCTTAACTTTTGACTTTGTTAGTCTACCTATCCTTAACTTTTGTTAACCTTCTGTTATATTGTATTTTCAGGTTTCTTTATATGTTTTATGCATATGGATCATCAATAACTGGTTGGAATCATTGTAGACCAGTGATTGCTGTTGATGCAACTTTTTTGAAGTCAAAATTTCGTAGTGTTTTAATGATTTCAGTTTTAAAGGATGCAAATAACCAAATTTTCCCACTAGCCTTTGGAATTGCAGAATCTGAAAATAACAATTCCTATGAGTGGTACTTTAGTGAGCTTCGCAATGCAACTGGGAGCCGTGAGAATTTAATTTTTTTATCGGACAGGCATCAATCTATTAAATATGGCATTGCAAAGGTATATCCTGAAAGCCACCATGGGATTTGTATCTATCATTTGGAGCAGAACCTAAAGCGAAGGAAAGTGAAAAGTGAGGTCATAAAACTTTTCCAAAGTGCTGCAAGAGTATACAGGCGCAAAGAATTTGATCTATACATGTTAGATATAGCAAAAGTAGATAAGAAGACTTATGACTACTTGATGGAAAAACCACCGGAAAGGTGGGCACGTTCTTGTAGTCCACGACGAAGATATGACATGCTCACAACAAACATAGTTGAGTCAATGAATTCTGTGCTATTAGAATCAAGGGAGCTGCCTATATTAAGAATGATGGATTTCATCCAAGTGAAACTGCAACGTTGGTTTTATGAAAGAAGAAATGAAGCAGAAGGAACTTTTTATGACGTTTCTTGTTGGGTAGAGAGGAAATGAAGAAAAAGATAGATTTAATATTTACTTTGAATGTAAGTATCATTTTCTTTGTTTAGCTTATTATTTTAATGATAATTTAACATAATGTACTAACTTATAATTTTTCAACATGGAAGGTCTTCCCTGTTGATTCATGGCGTTCTAGAGTTGAGGAAGAAGAAATTACTTTCTTGGTGGACTTAAAAAAAAGAACATGTGATTGTTTTCAGTTTCAATTTGATGAATTACCATGCATACATGCAATTGCAGCTATCGAGAAGAGAAACATCAAGAAGTCCAACTTTTGCTCGCACTGGCACTTAAAGGAATCTTGGCTGAAAACATATGAAAGACAAATACATCCTGTAGGATATACTGATTCTTGGATTGTACCAGAGAGTGTTAAGTCACAAATTATTAAACCTCCAGATTTCAAAGTGCCACAAGGTAGAAGGCAGAAGAAAAGGCATATTCCAGCTACCGAGTCATCAAAAATAATTAAAATGTGGTCGTTGCAGAAGAATTGGTCATAATAGAACAGCTTGTACATATTCTCCGGCAGTCCATCCATTTTCAAGGAAGCATAGAGAATAGTAGATATATCCACCTATGTTTATCTACTCTTTTAAGTTTTTGCTATAAATTAGATTCATTCAGATTGTTTTTATTTGAGCAGATGTCCTGAATTTTCAAAGTTTCCTTGCGCTTACGTGCTTTTTGTTTCTTTTGAGTTCCAAGTTCAAAAATTAAGGATAGGCAGTCCTTAACTTAGAGTTTCAAGCTTAAAAGTTAAGGACACTTGGTCCTTAACTTTGAATTCCAAGTTCAAAAGTAGAGGACACTTGGTCCTGAACTTTGCATTCCAAGTTCAAAAGTTAAGGACACTTGGTCCTTAACTTAGAGTTCCAAGTTTAAAAGTTAAGGACACTTGGTCCTTAACTTTGAATTCCAAGTTCAAAAGTAGAGGACACTTGGTCCTGAAATTTGAATTCCAAGTTCAAAAGTTAAGGACACTTGCTCCTTAACTTTGATTTCCAAGTTCAAAAGTTAAGGACACTTGGTCCTGAACTTTGAATTCCAAGTTCAAAAGTTAAAGACACTTGGTCCTTAACTTTGATTTCCAAGTTCAAAAGTTAAGAACACTTGGTCATAACTTTGATTTTCAAGTTCAGAAGTTAAGGACACTTGGTCCTTAAATTAGAGTTCCAAGTTCAAAAGTTAAGGACACTTGGTCCTGAAGTTTTAATTACAAGTTCAAAAGTTAAGGACACTTGGTCCTTAACTTTGAATTCCAAGTTCAAAAGTTAAGGACACTTGGTCCTTAACTTTGAGTTCCAAGTTCAAAAGTTAAGGACACTTGGTCCTGAACTTCAAGTTTCAAGTTCAAAAGTTAAGGAATGGTCCTGAACTTAGACTTGCAAGTTAAAAAGTTAAGGACATTTGGTCCTGAACTTCGATTTCCAAGTTCAAAAGTTAAGGACACTTGGTCCTTAACTAATACTTACAAGCTCAATACACTTAATTTAGGGATTGCAAGTGGACAAATCAATGCTTGACAGAAACAAAGAAATTAATAATATGATGCCTTCATATTACTTCTGAAACTGTAATTTGGCATAGCTGTGACGAAACATTATGCTATGCAAACAAAATAAAAGTGCCTTATGAACAATTTACAAGATATTTCAGAAGTCATATGGATTCTTTACAGCAAATTTATACAAAAAATCAACTACAGCTAACTTTTTTTACAACTAAACTACAGCTCCTTTGGGCAGGAAGTTTCATTTTCACTATCATAGTCGTCGCTGACATTTTCTGGTGGTGTATCATAACCAGAATTTCTTTTTCACTCTCCATGTGCCCAAAGATTTGCTGCAAGTTCTTTTCTAAAGTTTGTTATGTCTTCAGGTTGGAATTTCTCCACATCCTTTCCCATCATCAACAACTCCACATACTTGATTAGGAATGCACCACAATCAGTCCTAAGAAAAATGTAAGATATAGAGTCAATTAAACAATATCTTTAATAAAATAAATCTAAAGTACATATAAATTATATAGCAAATGACAACACGTATGATTCAGTTTGGTGTGGTGATCTTTGCCACTGAATATCAAATTTGTTGAATGCATTTCCAAAAGACTTGTGATTTTTCTCAAACTGTGAGAACTTTAGCAAGTGGGGGATCATGCGTTCATACATTTCAGTGTGATTCATTCCTGCCTCATATGACTCACTATATATGAATCGTACACATCAATCTTTTTCTCATTCAAGTCCAATACCCCCAAAAGAAAATGTGTCACAGCATCATCATCTTCTGAAGGAAGCCGACATGGAAAAAAGATTTTTTCAACCTCTGTCCAAGCAATTCCACATCTACGATTGTCACCCCACATATATGGTGACAGAAACAATTGATTATCACCACACCAAAACTCATCTGTAGCATCTTCATTGAAATCCTTATATACAAGTTGCATATAGTTATCAAAAGGTATATTTGTAGTTGTGCAACGAAAAGGATGAGCGCGAGGGTGGTAGCATTCCTTCTTTCTCAAAAAATACAGGGCAACGTCAATATGCTTCATAAAAAGCCAAAAAAATAAAACAAATCCATCAGTCATAAATAATTAAAAAATAATAAATTAAGAATAAAGAAAATAAATGCCTTGTGAATTATCAAACCTTATCATCAAGTACAAAACTCCTATACGAAAGCTCAAGGAAGAACATTTTTGCTACTGATTTTTTGATGGTACAATTTATATGGATTCTTTCTCACACCATTATCGTCAGCATATATATCAGTTTGTCCCCTAAAAATTTTGAAAATATCAAAGTTAGAAGTTAGTCCTCATTTCCTAATTAAGGACATCTAGTCCTGAACTTAGGCTAAGAAGCTCAAAAGTTAAGGACAATAGATCCTGAACTTAGGCTAAGAAGCTCAAAAGTTAAGGACAGGCAGTCCTTAACTTACAGTTACAAGTTCAAAAGTTAAGGACAATAGGTCCTTAACTTAGACTTACAAGTTCAAAAGTTAAGGGCACTTGTTCCTGAACTTTCACTTACAAGTTCAAAAGTTAAGGACACTTGGTCCTGAAGTTTGAGTTCCAAGTTCAAAAGTTAAGGACACTTGGTCCTGAACTTAGACTTACAAGTTCAAAAGTTAAGGACACTTTGTCATGAACTTAGACTAACAAATTAAAAAGTTAAGGACAATAGGTCCTGAACTTACAGTTACAAATTCAAAAGTTAAGGACACTTGGTCCTGAACTTCGAGTTCCAAGTTCAAAAGTTAAGGACAAAAGGTCCTGAACTTAGACTTACAAGTTCAAAAGCTAAGGACACTTTGTCCTGAACTTAAAGTTACAAGTTCAAAGGTTAAGGACAATAAGTCCTAAACTTACATTTACAAGTTCAAAAGTTAAGGACGCTTGGTCCTGAACTTAGACTTGCAATCTCAAAAGTTAAGGACACTTAACTTTAGGAATTTCAAGCTCAATACACTTAGTCCTAAATTTAAAATTACAAGTTCAGGACACGAATTTAAGCAATTAACAAATAATGAAATACATTTAGGGACTTACGCTTTTTTGCGACCTTTCCTTTTCTCCTTGCCCAACCACCCAATGAATTTCTTCAATAAGTTTGCATCATCTTTGGCATAATGAAAAATACATGTACGAGTATATTTTGATTTTATCCAGCCCGTATTCTTGGGAGTATTTTCATTGTGCGCCATCGATGTTCCTGTTTTTCTTTCCTGTTCAAAAGGAGATTTCAATTGCCAACTAAGCTTCTTATTCCTTTTCCCTCGACCAAGCTCTTCTTCAACATTTCCGTCAACCTCCATAGACAAACCCTCATCAATGCTCATTTGTGTAGTTGGAGGAGTAGGAGTAAGAATAGAAAATGATGGACNAAGTTAAGGACAGGCAGTCCTTAACTTACAGTTACAAGTTCAAAAGTTAAGGGCACTTGTTCCTGAACTTTCACTTACAAGTTCAAAAGTTAAGGACACTTGGTCCTGAAGTTTGAGTTCCAAGTTCAAAAGTTAAGGATACTTGGTCCTGAAATTACAGTTACAAGTTCAAAATTAAAGGACACTTGGTCCTGAACTTCGAGTTCCAAGTTCAAAAGTTAAGGACAAAAGGTCCTGAACTTAGACTTACAAGTTCAAAAGTTAAGGACACTTTGAGCCCGTTTGGATTGGCTTAAAAAAAGTAGCTTTTAAGTAATGTGCTTAAAAGCACTTTTTAAGTGCTGGAGCTGGTTTTATAAATAAGCAGTTACGTGTTTGGATAAAAGTGCTGGAGCTGAAAAAAAGCTATTGAAGTGTTTGGTAAACAAGTGTTAGTAAGCATTTTTTCTATTAAAATTATTGAAATATCCTTAAAGCTGTTAAACATATAAAGAAGCTTATTACTATAATCGTTTATTTTAAATAATATAAATACATAATAATTAATATTTTAATTCACTTTTAATTTTAAAAACTAAAAGTAGTATGAAGAAAGCAAACGAAAACTAACCCAATTTCGGTATGAAGAAATCAAACGAAAATAATAATTAATATTTCAAAGAAAATTAGTAAAAAACAAAAAATAGAAAGCAAACAAACGTTACCATCTGGAGAAATACGGAAAGAAAAAGAGTAAAATGAAGAAAGTAGATGCTGCAATTTTGGGAGGAAGAAGACAGCAGCAATTTCAAGTTGGTACTGAGGGGTAATTTTGAGATTAAGAAAAATTATAAGGGATAAGAATGTAATATCCTTGGTCAAAGCAATATGGCTTTTAAGCCAATTTAAAAAAAGTTGGGTTTACCAAACTTGTTGGTTTTGGCTTTTTTTAAGCAGATTTTAGCTTTTTTTAAGCCATTTTTCTAGTTGCCAAACACTTCAAAAGTTAAAAAGGGCTTAAAAGCTGGTTTGACCAGCTTTTAAGCCCATCCAAACAGGCTCTTTCCTTGCCAGCCTGCCATCTAGTTGAAGAACCATGTCCTTCCATGTAACGACCCGACCCGTCGTATCAGGTATTACCGGCCCGTTTTTCTCATTTATTGCTTCTTCATGTTTCATTATCAGCAACGAGTGAGTTAGAGTTGAATTGAATTGGTTTGGATAGGAAATGAGACACTTAGTCTCTTTAAGGAAGGCTTAAATTGGAAAAGTCAACCGGACGTTGACTTATGAGTTCGAAGGTTCGGATGTGATTTCCGATGATTCGGTTAGCTTCGGGAGATGATTTGTGACTTGGGAGCGTGATCTGAATTGGTTTTGGAGGTCCGGTGTAGAATTAGGCTTGAATTGGCGAAGTTAGCATTTTGGCGAAATCCGGTTGATAGGTGAGATTTTGATCCGAGGGTCGGAATGGAATTCCGAGAGTTGCAGTAGCTTCGTTAGGTGATTTTGGATATGTCTGCAAATTTTCAGGTCAGTCGGATGTCGCTTGGTTGGGTTTTTGATTGAATGCGAGTTTCGGAAGTTTTTAAAGAACTTAGGCTTGAATCCGATGAGAATCGATAATTTTAGTGTTGTTTGATGTGTTTTGATGATTGGAATAAGTTTGGATAATGTTTTAAGTCATGTTGGTGCTTTTGGTTGAGGTCCCGGGGGGCCTCGGGATGATTTCGGATGGCTAACGGGGAGTTTTTGGAAGAGAGTTCTTGATGAGTGTTACCGTGGTTTAGAGACGTATATATAGTCTATGGGCATGCGAAGCATGGAATGTGTAATGATTTCTCTTCTAGATGGGATTGAATGGAGAGTTCTTGACTAATGGAGTACATAGATGTTGGTGGTTAGGAAAAAAGGAGATGGAGTTCTCGTGTTATCCTAGTGGGTTATGGTATACGCGGTATGTGGTGAAGAATTGAGATTTGTGTGTTCGAGGATTTAGTTCTGGTATTGAGGGACCTTTTCGGATGCGTTTCTTGTGGCCGGGCATGTCGCCGGGTGAGATTGTGGATTTCGGTATTTATTTGGTGCCGGGCACCGTATTGTACGGCTCTGGCAGGAGTCATAGTAGTAGAAGGAGCAGCTTCAGGCTTCCTGGTATTGAGTTCGTTGGCAGGCCAATGTGGCTACGTATTTAGCTTGAGTTAGCTTGGTTAGCCCCGAGCTGTATTGCTGAGGGATAAGTTGATTCGATTGTTCTTGAACTGGTTGGTGATTTGGGAAGATCTATGAGTTGTTTCTTTTTCTGTGCGGTGAGGCGTTATGATTTTCGGACGGTGGGCACATATAGTGCGGTGCTATCGAGATTCATAGTGGAAGTTGAAGGGGGGACCTCGGTTGTGTTTGAGTTTTGTAGCTTACAAAGCTATATGTAGATACCATTATGCACTCAGTATGCTTACGACCGATACTCGGTATTTTGTTATAATGAACAAATTTGGTTCGATGTGCATCTCCCTATGTGAGATATTTGTGTGGACCGCGTGTCACGCCGCCACGGGTATGTTATCTGGATCGGGTTGCACGCCGCAACATTGTGATGTTGAGAATAGTTTCCCATATGTTACCTTATATACCTTGCTTCCTGGTTTCTGAGGAAAGTCCGTATTGGGTGTTGCTCGGCGAATAGCGCGTCGGTTGTGTCCTTTAAGGATTGAATGGTGTATATTACTTGCTTCACCGTTGGGGGTAATGAATTGCTTTGGTTTCAGACATCAAATTGTGTGTAGCTGTCGGATTTTGATCACAGTGTATTGAGGTGCTTCATGTGTAGCAGTGTTTGGATATGATCGCGCATCGTAGCGAGGCTACGTGGAGTTATGACCCTTCGAGGTAGATTCAGGCATTCTATTTCTATGATGTGAGACGGGGTCTCAGCCTTGTGTTGTGATGGTACTGATGAGCTTGAGGTACAGCTCTTTCGTTTGAGTCAATTGTCATGATTTGAGTATGTTCAGACCGTTTCTTGTTGGTGCGTGTATTATACAAGTCGTGGCGTAGGCCTGTATTGAGGTGTCATAGCACCAGAGTGATGTGTTGGATTCGAGGTGATCGTTGGAGTCATTAATGAATACGAACAGATTTAATTCCAGCTTGTTAGAAGGATAATATCGAGGTTTGGCCCGGAAATCTGTTGTGGTATTAGTCAAAAGGGAAACGGTTTCATGAATGGTTGATATGAGAAATGATTACGGTTTATAGCATGTTTCATTTATCGTTGGCAGTATAGGAAACTGTGGGAATAAGGTTTTAGCTAATGAGAGGTTTTCTGCCGGTATTTAGTTGTTATGGGCAACTACTGTGAATAGAAGTTATCGTTTCGAGTGTTTGGGTTATGTAGTACATCATATGATTTCACCGAGGTTGTAGGTATGGGTTATTGCAGTTGGTTCGGGCCTATTCTGAGTATAGATGTGAGGTCCTGATCTTGTGTATGATTTCGGAAAGTGCAATGTGATTCTACGATTTATGGTCTAGATGGACTGTGAAATTTCAGCTATGTTGTATTGTCGGACCTATGTAAGATAGGGTGACGTGGGATCATCCCGGGTATATGCTTGGTAAAGTTATTCAGCTGTTGGTTAGCTTTTAGAACAACTCTGGATACGCTCGAGGACGAGCGTTTGCTTAAGTTGGGGAGGATGTAACGACCCGACCCGTCGTATCAGGTATTACCGCCTTGTTTTCCTCATTTATTGCTTCTTCATGTTTCATTATCAGCAACGAGTGAGTTAGAGTTGAATTGAATTGGTTTGGATAGGAAATGAGACACTTAGTCTCTTTAAGGAAGGCTTAAATTGGAAAAGTCAACCGGACGTTGACTTATGAGTTCGAAGGTTCGGATGTGATTTCCGATGATCCGGTTAGCTTCGGGAGATGATTTTTGACTTGGGAGCGTGATCTGAATTGGTTTTGGAGGTCCGGTGTAGAATTAGGCTTGAATTGGCGAAGTTAGCATTTTGGCGAAATCCGGTTGATATGTGAGATTTTGATCCGAGGGTCGGAATGGAATTCCGAGAGTTGTAGTAGCTTCGTTAGGTGATTTTGGATATGTCTGCAAATTTTCAGGTCAGTCGGACGTCGCTTGGTTGGGTTTTTGATCGAATGCGAGTTTCGGAAGTTTTTAAAGAACTTAGGCTTGAATCCGATGAGAATTGATAATTTTAGTGTTGTTTGATATGTTTTGATGATTGGAATAAGTTTGGATAATGTTTTAAGTCATGTTGGTGCTTTTGGTTGAGGTCCCGGGGGGCCTCGGGATGATTTCGGATGGCTAACGGGGAGTTTGGAATTTCATACAGCTGAAGGCATGCTGTTT
Organism: Nicotiana attenuata; assembly: GCF_001879085.1. Lineage (NCBI taxonomy): Eukaryota > Viridiplantae > Streptophyta > Magnoliopsida > Solanales > Solanaceae > Nicotiana > Nicotiana attenuata. The sequence goes on from NC_031998.1 coordinate 16,332,770, forward strand.
CTGGTATTCTCGCTTCTGTGGGTCTTGGACAGCAGAAGCGGAGCCGCTTAAGCGGAGCTGTGATCGCAGAAGCGGTCCTTGAGGGCTTGGCAATTTCCGCAGAAGCGGAAGGCAGTCCGCAAAATCGGACATCGCAGGAGCGGGTGGTTACCGCAGAAGCGGTCCTGAGGATTTTAAGTTAGACCGCAGAAGCGGTTATTTTACGCAGAAGCGGGAGCCGCAGGTGCGGTATCCCAACCGCAGAAGCGAAACCTGGCTGAGTTTAAGTGAACAGTGTTTTCACGATTTTGAAAGAGAAGAAACATTTTGGACTTCGGACTAAGGAGATTTTGGGCGATTTTTGAAGAGGGTTTCGAGGGCTATCATCAGGTATGGATTCTTAGACTTAGATTATGATATTATGGTGTAAAATCATGGATTAACTCTGAAAATCCAAGGAACTAAAGGTTAAAAATGGAAGTTAGGGTTTGAGAAAATTATGATGTAAAAATGGAATTTGGAGGGTCAAACAAACTCCGATTTTGGTAAATTTTATATGTATGGACTCGTGGCGAGACGAGGAATCCGCTGATGTGAATTTCGTAATTTTTCGAGAAGCGGGCCCAGGGCTCGGGTTTTCCTAGTTTCGAGATTCTTGCTAATTTTCGATTGTTTTCGATTGGGTATTGTTCCCTTAGCATATTGTGATGTATTCGCTCTGTTTGGTTAGATTCGACGCGCGTGGAGGCCGATTGAGGGGCAAAGGCGTCGCGAGCTAGGGATTTCACCGGTCCGAGGTGAGTAATACTTGTAAATGATATCCTGAGGGTTTGAAACCCCGGATTTGCACATCATAGTGCTGTATTGTGGTGACTTGCACGCCAGGTATGAGCGTGGGGTAGAGCACCGTTGGGGATTGTGACTTAGTCCGTCCCGGTTGTTGGTTTTATTGCGTAATTGACTGAAACTACTTGTTATCATCATTATTTGGGTTGATTGCTATATTTGGGCTTCGTGCCAATTGTTTGAATCCTTCAGGGATCGATATCACTGTTTTTGCATTACTTTGCATATTATTTTATCACAGTCCAAGGTTTAAAATACTGTTTCGCAAACTTAGCTATCTTTCTAAGATTTGAAAACCTAAACGATATTTTATTGACGTTTTGAGTTGAGACTGTTACTTTACTATTGCCCAAGGGGCTTATGTGCATTTCTGGATTGAGGATGGATCGGGCTGCGCGCCGCAGCGGTGTGATATTGACATTGTGCTTGGGCTATAGGAGCCCCTCCGGAGTCTGAACCCCCACAGTGAGCGCGGGTACCCAAATGGATCGGGCTGCGAGCCGCAGTGGTCATATGCATTGCATTGCATTCATGCATTGGTTCCTGTTTGTACTACGTGTCATGACATTTAGCACTCTCATATCATTGGCATCATGCTATTGCTTGTACTGTTTACCAGACGCCCTGGTGTTAACTGTTTGTGGAGTGCTGTGCCCGAGGGGATGACTTATGTGCGGACTTGCACTATCTGATTACGCGTTCATTTGCTTGACTGTTGGAAAAGGATGTTTTCAAAAGAGGTTTTAAATTGAGCCAGATATTTTCTAAAGGATTTTTCACGGTTTTACTGTTTTCTCAAAGAGTGGTACTGTCACTATCTGATTACGCGTTCATTTGCTTGACTGTTGGAAAAGGATGTTTTCAAAAGAGGTTTTAAATTGAGCCAGATATTATCTAAAGGATTTTTCACGGTTTTACTGTTTTCTCAAAGAGTGGTACTGTCCTATATAGCATGATAGAGTGCTCTTACGTGATTTCTTGCCCCTCAGTTATTATTTACTCTTATTACTCAGTGAGTTGGAAGTACTCACTTTACTCCCTGCACCTCGCGTGCAGTTGCAGGTATTGTTCACCCGGTAGCGGGTTATTAGCTGATTGAAGGTATGGCTATTGTAGCTGAGTAAGGTGACCGCCAGCGTTCGCGGCACCGGATGTTGTCTTTTGATTTCCAGGATTTTTCCTTATATATTATTATTGGCCCTGTAGTTGTGTTCAGATTTCTTTAGATGCTCGTGACTTATGACACCCTGGTCGGGTTGTGTTGGGTTGTACATACTGGTTATTATTGTTGTTAAGCTATATTTATCTATACATTTATGTTTAATAGTTGTTAAAGAAACGGATTGGGTTAGTTGGCTGGCCTTGTCTTCACGAGAGGCACCATCACGACCGGGTATGGAAATTGGGTCGTGACATTCCACCCCTGTGCATCCAGGGCATCAACCAATCTTTTCATGCCTGGCTCCTCCAGATCTTTCAGAATTCTTCCTTTAAGTATTTTTCTCTTGCCAAAAAGGACAAATCTGTCATGTTCTTTTTCAGATTCCTCTTCTTCTTCCTCTCCACTCCATGCTTTTTCTTCTTCAGGAACTTTCACTTGTTTTCCTTTGACTGCAGACCTGGTTCTTTTAGCCGGAGAGGGTTCAGCAGATACAGATTCTGAAGACATCTTTGTAGAAGTCTTGGATATTTTTGGTGTAGCAGTGGGAACCTCCTCAGTTGTACCTCTTTCCTGATGGACCAATTCCATCTCCTCCTCCTCTTCTTCTACAGCCACAGAACTTTCCACAACTTTAGCTTTTCGTTTTTCCTTCTTCTTTTTCTTACTTGCCTCTAAGGTTTTCTACAACTCAGCCTCACTTTGCTTTACCCTGCTTCTAGTAGCTTTCATCTTTGGTACTGGAGGGACAGTAGACTTAGGAGATGACACCTTGCTCTTCTTTGTTGGCTTAGAGGCAGTTGGAGCCTTTTGAGAAGAAGCTTTGCGCTTCTTGGGATCATAACTTTCCCCTACCTTCTTCAGAATGTCAGCTAAGGTTTCTTACACAGATGAACCAGGTTCATTTTGTTGTTCACTCAGGTGTACAAGGCTTTCAGCAGCCTCCCCAGTTTCACTTCCCCCTGGCTTGTTGCCACTCTCCTCTGTTCCTCCGCAAATAGCAAGAAATTTATCTCTCTTTTTCTTTCCCTTTCTACTCGACTCTCCCTCACTTACATCTCTCATAGAACCTACCAACACAAACCTATTGTCCACCTTCTCAACTACATCAGAAAAGACATAGCATGTATTTACCTCCCTAGGGTTTTCTTGATTCTTGTTTGAGTCAGAAGACCCACGTTCTTCTCCATCGCTTGCAGAAACAAATGCTTCAGACTCAGAACTCGAGTCAGATGATTCCTTTTCAGAGCTCTCCTTTTTCTGGCTGGCTCACAATTTTTTGTTTAGAGCCGTTCTCAGAGCACCAGTAGCCACAGTCTTTCTTGCCAACATTTTCTGCCGGCGAAATCTTGGTTTAGGATTGTCGCTAGAAGGTCCAGATGAGGGTGTGATAGGTGATACTGGTGGGGGAGTTCCTGGATTTTCTTGAGGAGTAGTCATTGTGAAGAATTTCTGGAGAATTTTTTTTTTGGGGATTTTTGGAGATTTTAGAGAGAAGGATGATAATTTGAGTTTTAAGGCTTAATGACGGTTATGGACTAAAATGGGAGTATGTGGAGTGTATTTAAAGTGCAGCAGCCTTTTGCAGTGGTCAATCAAGAGTCTAATCCCTTTAAGACTCCGGTTTTTTAGTGATAAATGGGTGACGCTTGGTTTTTAAAAAATAGTCTCGTTTCCTTTAGAATTCTAGGAGAATGAAACTGGTTCAATGCACAACGGTTCTAATTTTTAGGAGTTTGGTTAAAGTAGGACTTATGCTCATAATTGGAATATTTATTTTTCTAATTGTGCAAAGTATAGAAACATACCTGACCTTTTCTCATGGGCAGATTCTGAAGAACCAGGTTCTCCCAGTAGAACTTCTCTTGATTATGCCTCATATATCAGAATAGACAAAAACTTTGTAAGAGATCAATGAATTAATATAAACACACGTCACATGAGTATACTGATTAGAGTATGAGACTGAGTAAGAATTAGTCTAGATATTTACATAAAGTCAGAACTTCTAACCAAAAAATGTGAATTTTTTTTCCATTGCATTCTGAACTGGTTCCTTTTTAGGTGATCTTAATCATCCCTAATTCCAACCCGTTCCTTTCAAAGTTTTCCCTATTTAGTGCTTTGGTGAAGATGTCATCTATTTGTTTATCAGTAGCACAGAATTCTATTGAGATTAATCCTTTCTCATAATTATCTCTCAAGAAGTGGTGTCTAACATCTACGTGCTTGGTCCTTTTACGATGAACATGGTTCTTTGTCATACTTATAGCACTAGTGTTATCACAATATTGGTATGCATCCCACTTCAATTCCAAAATCTACCAATTGTTGTTTAATCCATAGTAATTGAGCACAGCAAGAAGCTGCAACTACATACTCAGCTTCAGCAGTAGATATAGCTACTGAATCTTGCTTCTTGGTAGCCCATGATACAAGACATGAACCAAGGAAGTGTGCCACACCTGAAGTGCTTTTTCTATCCATTAGGAAACCTGCATAGTCAGCATCAGCATATCCTACTAGATTGAAATTACTACCTTTAGGGTACGAAAGACACAATTCAGTAGTGCCTTTCAGATATCTCAATATCCTCTTGACAACAGTCAAGTGAGACTCTTTTGGATTTGCCTGAAAACGAGCACATAGCCCTACACTGAAAACAATGTCAGGTCTACTGGCAGTAAGATACAAGAGTGAACCAATCATACCCCTATACAACTTCTGATCAACTGATGAACTAGGTTCATCAATATCTGATTTAGTGGCAGTTGCAATAGGTGTATCTATTTCTTTAGAATCCTCCATTTTAAACTTCTTGATTAGTTCTCTTGTATACTTCTGCTGATGAATCATGGTTCCATTTTGACTTTGTTTGATCTACAACCCTAAGAAGAAGTTAAGCTCACCCATCATGCTCATTTCAAATTCACTTCCCATTAGTTTTGCAAAATCTTTGCTTAGCTTGTCAGTGGTGGCCCCAAAGATTATGTCATCAACTTAAATTTGTACAACAAGAAGGTCCTTACCTTATTCCCTTAAGAATAAGGTACTATCTATTTTACCTCTCTTGTACCCATGCTCCAGTAGAAATTTTGACAGTCTTTCATACCATGCTCTTGGTGCCTGTTTGAGTCCATAGAGAGCCTTGTCCAGCTTGTACACATGCTCAGGACATTCTTTGCTTTTCAAACCCTGGGGGTTGTTTCACAAACACTTCTTCCTTTAAGTAGCCATTCAGGAAGGCACTTTTGACATCCATTTGATGAAGAGTGAATTCCATATGTGCTGCAAAGGCTATGAGAAGTCTGATTGCCTCTAGTCTTGCAACTGGAGCAAATGTCTCATCATAGTCTATTCCTTCCTCTTGGCTGTAACCTTGGACCACCAACCTTGCCTTGTTCCTTGTGACAGTTCCATCTTCATCCAGTTTGTTCCTAAAGACCCATTTAGTACCAATGACTGATCTGCCCTTGGGTCTTGGAACTAGGTGCCAAACTTGACTTCTTTCAAACTGGTTTAGTTCATCCTGCATTGCATTCACCCAATCTGCATCCTGCAAAGCCTCAACAATATTTTTAGGTTCAATGATAGATAAGAAAGCATCAAAAGCACACAGATTCTTTAATTGTGATCTGGTTTTGACTCCAGATGTTGGATCAGTGAGAATGTTCTCAATGGGATGAGAACTTTGATACTTGTGAGGTTTTACAACCAACTGGCTTCTGCTGGATGTTTCAGCCATTTGATGAGGAACAGGTTCATGAACAGGTTCCTTCAAGGAGTTTATTTCAATTCCTCTTTGACTTCTTCCCCCTGTCAGGTTGCCCTGTAAGGAAGAACCTGGTCCATCACCTGTTCCTTCTGTAGGTGTCACTTTGACTTGAGCTGATGCTTCAGCCAAGTCTTTGACCAGTCCAATGGCTTCATCTTCATGTTCCTGTCTCTCAGAAAGAATGTTAGTTTCATCAAATACTACATGCACACTTTCTTCTACACATAGAGTTCTTTTATTAAATACTTTATAAGCTTTACTATGTGAAGAATATCCCAAGAATACTCCCTCATCACTTCTGGGATCAAACTTTCCTAGGGAGTCTTTTCTATTATTGTGTACATAGCACTTGCAACCAAATGCCCTAAGATGGGATATATTTGGTTTTCTCCCTTTAAGTAACTCATAGGGAGTCTTCTCTACTAGAGGTCTGGTCATGCATCTATTTATGATGTAACATGCAGTGTTGACAGCCTCTGCCCAGAAACTGTGAGGCAATTTGCTAGATAGTAACATTGTTCTAGCCATATCCTCAAGAGTTCTATTTTTTCTTTCAACTACTCCATTTTGTTGTTGAGTCCTAGGTGCAGAGAAGTTGTGATCTATGCTATTTTCATCACAGAACTCAGCAAATTTAAAGTTTTCAAACTCGGTTCCATGATCAGACCTAATGGATGCAAGTTGATTTCCTAATTGTTTCTGAGTTTTCCTAACAAATGCAGAAAACATGTCAAATGCTTCATCTTTGGAAGTTAGAAATAAAACCCAGGTGAATCTAGAATAGTCATCAACTAGCACCATTACATACTTCTTTCCACCTCTGCTCATGGTTCTCATTGGACCACATAGATCCATATGAACCAGTTCCAACGTCTTGGACGAACTTACCATTTTCTTGGATTTGAAGGATGACTTTACCTGCTTCCCCCTTGCACATGCCTCACAAACTTTGTCTTCCTTGAACTTGATATTAGGTAACCCTATAACCAAGTCCTTGGAGACTAATTTGTTTAGCTGATTTAGACTTACATGACCAAGTCTTTTGTGCCACAGGAGGGGATCACTAACCAACACACTTAAACAAGTGAGTTCATTTTCTGAAAGAGTGGACAAATCTACAATGTAAATATTGTTAACTCTTTTTCCCTGCAAAACAATCTTGTCAGTGATAAGGTTAATCACAAAGCATTTGGTGGAGGTAAAAGCCACAAGGTTACCTCTGTCACACAATTGTGACACACTTATTAGGCTATATTTCAAGCCATCTATGAGGTAGACATTCTCTATAGAATGAGAATCTGATTTGCCTACCTTTCCAACCCCAATGATCTCACCTTTCTTTTCATTACCAAAGGAGACATTACCTCCCTTTAGGTCCTCAAATGAAAGGAACTGGTCCTTGTCCCCAGTCATATGTTTTGAGCAGCCACTATCCATATACCATATTTGGCTCCTCCCTTTCACTTGGACCTGCAAAAGAAAATCAGGGGTTAGTCTTAGGAACCCAAACTAGTTTGGGTCCCTTTCTATGGGCAAAAGGATGAATCAGATTCTTTCTTGCCCAACTAGGCAGCTTGTGTTTTTCTTGAACAAAAGCTTTGTTTCTTTGACTGGCCTTTTCTTTTGCATTACATTCATATTTGTAATGGCCAGTCTTACCACAGTGTGTGCAGATTTTATTTTCAGGAAGAGTGAGGTACTTGCTTTTTGGATCCCATTTTGGAGCTTGAGTCTCATAGCCAAGTCCTCTTTTGTTACTGCTATGATGCTCTTGCAGCCAGGAGAGAGCATCAGAAGCCTTGTTCCACTTGCAAGTTCTGTCTAGTTCATATTTTACCTTTCCTAGATCTTCTTTCAAGACTTTAATGAATTCATCTTTCTTGTATAATTCATCTCTCATTTTTCCCAAATTTTCTTCTAGAGTGAGGTATGTGTGATCAGCTTTCTTCTTTCCTGTTCCTAATTTCAGTTTTAAGTTTTCAGACCTAAGCTCTAGGACACTGTTGTCAAGTTCAAGAACCTGGTTCTTCAACTCAGCATTGTTGTTATCAATCTCATTTGCCCTAGACTCTAGACTTTTACATTTTGCTTTTAGAATCACACATTACCTAGACATAACTTCCTTCTCATTATTAATTATCTCAGACTGATCAATGAAGTCTATTAATAACTCAGCCAGCCTTTCTTTAGACAAGAATTTAATCTTGTCTTTGAGATGAAGAATACTTACCTCTTGTTCATTATCTGATTCTCCGATGGCCATTAGTGCTTGCTCCTCCTCAGCTTCATCTTCTGAGTCTTCATCTGAGGTTTCTCCCCAGGCAGCAACCATAGCCTTGGTTGAACCTTTGTTTTTCTTTGGTTGAACCTGTTCCTTCGTTCAGCTCTTTCTTTCTTCCACTCAATTTCCTATTGAGGGCAGTTTATGTAGTCAGTCTTACCATACTTGTAGCATCCCTCATTGGTCTGTTTCTCCGGAGCTCTTATTTTATTGAAGTTTGTACCTCTTGAAGAACCCTTTCCTCTCATCAAGTACTTCTTGAAATCCCTAGTGATCATAGCCACTTCATCATCTTCCAAATTTGCACCTTCAGCAATTCTGAGAGCCAAGCTTCTCTCTTTTTGGGGGTATCCATCTTCATGGTTTGTCTCCTCATTTCATAGGCAGTTAAGTTTCCAATCAGTTCATCCAGTCTAAGGGTAGCAATATTCTTGGATTCCTGAATGGCAGTGATTTTGCTTTCCCATGTGACTGGCAGAACTCTTGTCAGAATCTTCTCAACCTTGTCTTCTTCAAGAATAACCCTTCCAAGAGACTTAAGTTCATTTGTTAGTGTGGTGAACCTTGTATACATTTCTTGGATGGTTTCCCCTTCATTCATGGTGAAATTCTCATATTGAGAATACAGCAGTGTTGCTCTGGACCTCTTCACTTGAGGTGTTCCTTTATGACCCACTTGCAAAGTGTCCCAGATTTCCTTAGCAGTGGTGCAACTTTGAATCATGCTGTACTCGTCTGGTCCTAATCCACACACAAGCCATTTTTTGGCTGCATTCTTTTCCCATTTCTTCAAATCTTCAGCAGTGCAATCAGCTCTTGTCTTTGGCACATCAACTCCTTCAGCATTCTTCTTTATAGTTGTTAGGGGACTATCAGTGACTATGTCCCAGAGTTTATAGTCTTCCCTTATAATGTGATCTCTCATCCTGTTCTTCCACTAAGAATAGTACTAACCATTGCAAAGTGGAGGCCTAGCAGTGGATTGCCCTTCCCAGTTCCCAGGTGGTGCACTCATCGTTGATCTTCTCCTAAGGTGTTAGCCTCTTCAAGGATAACCTGCTCTGATACCAATTGATGTTCTAGACGTCAATACCACACAAGAGGGGGGGTGATTTGTGTGGTACCTAATTTTCGCACTAGAAGAACCTGGTTCTTCTCGATGTACTTATTAAGACTGTTTGCGAAATTAAGAGTGCATAAAATAAAGAACACAGAGATTTACGTGAAAAACACCTGGCTCAAAAGGTGAAAAAACCACGACCTACTACTCAGTAGGATTTTCCCAAACTTCCACTAAAATCACTGAGCCAAAAACAGCATTTACAAAACTCTTTGTAAACCTAAGGATTAAACTCTAATCCCAGTGTGGCACACAGCCTCAACTGTTGCGACACTTTCAAGTTAACTCTAACTTGAATACTCAAAGTACCTAATACAATTGCTTCTATGAAAGCTGAAAGGTACAATTTTAAAACACCTACTACAATTGAACTATAATAAAAGAAAGACACAATGGAATTGGTTCTTCTATCTTGTCCAAGTAGCTTCAGGTTTGCACACTTGAATCTCACGTAAATTGCTTGCAAAAAGCCTTGCTATTTTGCTCTTCAATTTAGTTTCACTTCTGCGTTTGTGTGCTACCTGTAAAAGAGAACAATCATTATTATTTATAGAGTTAGTAATCAGAGTTTGATTAAAACTCGAATTGCTGATCCTTCATCAAATTCGAGTCCTAGAACAATTCAAACTCCAATCCTTATTCTTTATCCGGATGTAGTTCTCTTCACATAAGGAGACTTCAACTCCTTATCCTATGCAACCTTTTCGATCAACTCAGAAGATATTGTTGCTGACCCTTGAGACTTATCTTCACACGTATGTCACGTGTATAAGTATATCAACAATGTGTCTGTCTCATATGATGGACCTGGTTCATGACTAAGTTCATTTTGTCAATCTTCAAAACTTCATCTGAACTTGGGCCAACAATGGTGTCCTTAACATAGAGTTACAAGCACTGAAATAAATGATATTACCTTGATCTCATTTTGAATCTTTGTTTATGATAAAGCTATTTTTTTTATTCTAGTAACTTCTGCGTGCATATCCTTTGTAAACTTCTCCGATAATCTCTGAATCAAAAACCATTAAAACAAAAAAGTCTCTAAAGCAAAAATAATCAAACAAAAAACTAATGCTATTCAAAGACAGAAAACTTACTTTAACAATTTCCTTAATCAAGGCTTGTGTGGAGGAAGGCATTGAACTTTGATCTTGAGACAATGGCTCATGCACACTAATAGGCTCCGCATCTTCTTCAGTAGAAACAAATGGTACCACCTCGATCAACTTATACACCTATTATATAAGAAAAAAAACTTAAGTTTTCAGAACTAAAATACACAAACAAAAAAATATAGCTAGCAATCAGATTAACTTACCTTTTCATTATGGAAGTATTTTTTACACAGAGAATCATATTGTGGAGATTTCATATATGAATAACGTAACATACGAGGAAACCCACATTCTCTGAAGTTCACAAATTGCTTTTCCTGGAAAATTGGGAATACTTCCATAATCCAAACACAAAAAGCGAAAGGGAAGCCAAGTATAGTATAATTGTCCTTGTCTTTCTCTTTCTCTTTCTCTTTCTCTTTCTCATTCTCATTCTCATTCTCTTTGGGCTTCAAACAACTCTTCAATGATTTTAGTAACGTTTCATAATAAAGAGATCCCCAGTTGAAAGAAGAGCAAAGTTCATCGTCATCTACACTTTTCATTAGCTGCTCGGACACATTCCGATTCTTCCGCTTCCCCATCAAAATAGATTCAACAAAATAAATTGTTTCCAACTTCATCGCATCATCATCGCTACCTACAAATGATGCAGCTGTACCATTTGGGTGACTAGTAATAAATTAAACAAATCACCTAACTCAATTCTATCTTTTCCAGGAAAGTAGACTTTCGAAAGCCTATTCTCTTTTTTACGCAAAATTGTCAAGTCCACAGAAGAAGAACATTTTAAACCAGTAATTATATGAAACGCTTCACGTGTAAACTTTACTTCATGATCAAAAACCTTGAATGTCATTGAATTAGGGTCATCGCTTACCATTTCTGAAAGCAAAACACAATGAATAAGTTTACCACAGAACTTCACACTTTGTTATCGGAAAAAGTTTCCGAAAATACCATCCCTCCACTTCTTCCATTGCGTGTTCGACAAGAAACTTTTTATTGTTTCCTTATACTGTAAATCTCCTTTCCTATAGCTCATCGAATTACGCCAAACATCAAACTCGTAAACACGATCTCCATCCATTAGAACACTACAAAGAAGGAAAGAGAACATAAAAAATTAGGACTAAAATCCAGGACCTAAGTAAATGCATCTTAAAGTTAAGGACTTTGAGCACGTGATTTTTGCCCTATATGAATTACTCCCACAATTTCAAACAAAATAAATTTCTTTTCATTATTCGCAATTTTGTGGATTTTGTTGCATTTTCGGTTAATTGTTCGCATTTTGTCTATGCATTTTAATTCATAAAAAATACAAAAATATCTTGCATTTTTGCATTTAGGATTTAACTTTGCATTTTAGGATTAATTGGAAAATCAATTGTTTTATAAAATAGAAAAATCACAAGAATAGTTTACTTTTACACTTTTAATTTTGGTTTTGATTTTTTTTCAAGTAGTTTTTTTTTAATTAATGGTGATAATTAATATTTAGGTTTAATTAGTGTTTTTGATAAGGTTGATTAGGTTCTAAGATGTAAGTTTAGATTTTAATTTAGGAAGAAATTTTTGGAATTAAAAGAAATTAGAAAATTGGTAAAAAAAGAGAAAGAAAACAAAGGGAAAATTAGAAGTATTAAGCTTTGAATTCAGTTCTTTCAAGCCCAAACCCAGGCCCAATCTTTCCCCATTACCCGTTCAAAATCCAAGCCCAGGTCTGCCCAACCCGGTCCGATCCCCAATCGAGCCAAACGACGTCGTTTGGCCATCCTTTCATCTGAGCCATTGATTTGGCTTCATCCAACTGTGCAGGTTCCTTACCCCAATTACATTAATATGTCCAAACAACCTATAGAGATCAGTTCGTTCCAAACACACCCATGTTCCTCTCATCTCTTTCATCTCTCTCATATCAACCCTAGCAGTCTTAATATTTCCACCATTCTTACCGGCGACTGGCCTCCCCAAACACCACCAAAGACCAACCCCGCAACCACCATTCGCCCTCAAGTCCCAGCCCGCCACCTCCTAAAATCCTCTTCAAAAGGGGTCAGTCACGGATCTAAAAACGGAGACAAGGAGACCTTCCCAGCTTTCGAGTTTCCACAAGCGATTGGGCCCGGAACTAGCATTGGTCGCGTGTTGTCAAAGAGAACATGCAACTAATGCCCATTTTGGGTCAAATCAGAGTTTGCCCGATAAGCTTTTCAAGCCAAGGATTTCCAGCCCTAGGTATTTCTTGGCCATGTCATTCTGAAGTCTATTCTTCTCCATCTTCATTCTATCTTTTCTTGCCCCTATGTTTCTGTTAGTTTGGTATGGACGTAGGCTTCAAGTTAATTCTGTTTGATTTTTGCTGAGTGGGTAAAGATTATTTTGTTTTGTTAATTAGTACTAAAATCGTTAAGTAGTCCTTCGAGTTGCGTTGTTTGAATTCACTTGGGTCATTATTACTGATAGGTGAGTTGAAGTGGTTTGTTATTTTGGGAATTATCTGAGTTCTTCAGACTAGTCCTCTGCCTCGCTGGCCCCTCTTTTGTATGAGCTGGTTATTCTCTTTTGACACTTGAGCTCTGGGCTTGCCCAGTTGTGACTTGTGGTCGTTTGAACCACAATTTGGGCTTCAAAGGGTAGAGGCCCAATCTGGGATTCAATTTGGGTCTGTGCAGACCCATTGGCTTGGTCATTTAGACCTAAGGTCCGTTTGAGTAAGTAAAGTAAATTGACAAGGTTTAAAGGGTAATTTGGGTAGATTGGATAGAAGGGAATCTTGGGTAACTGATTTAGAAGCTTCTAGGTGGGGGTTGGAATTGCAATTACTGGTTTTGATAGCACTTACTTGGGTAGCAAGTCAGGAATTTAGGGGTAACTTAGTTAAAATAAAAGTTCAAAAAGGGGTAAAGGGTAAAAAACTGATTCTGAAATCTGCCCTACCCAATTGCCTATAAAGGCATTAGGTACTTGCCTTGCAAGTCAGAATGGAAGAGCTGAAAAATTCCAAAAAAAAAAAACTTCAGGCGGCTAAATATTGAAAATTACTGTTTTGTTGGGTTTAAACTTGAACTTTGAGGTCTCTTTGAATTTCTGGAGCAAATTTTCTGATTAAAAATGGTTTGAGGTTGATTTTTTGGGAATTTCGAGGCTAAGCTGTTTTGAAATCACTGTTTCATCGGTTTCATACCTTGAGAATTCAATCTCCTGAACCTGGGATCGATCTATTGCTGTTACTGCTACATTCCTCACCTTTTCCTTTGTTTTTATCTAGGTATTTCCTTGGCTCATGGTTGGGGTTTGATTGTTGGGCATGTAAAGAGTTGAAGTTTTGTTAAATGAAGACTTTATTTGAAGCTGAATTTCTCTTCTCTTTTTACTTCTTCATGTTCTGTAATTAGAGCTCAAGTTATAAATGATAGTTAGGGCCTCCTATTCCTTCTGAAATCTAGTGTGTGAGAATGACTTAGTGTTGCATTTTGCATTCTGTGTCCATAGTTGAACAATGGACTTTAACTGTTTGAGTTTATGCTTGGTGCTGCATCAGGGTTCTAGCCTTTGTGAATGTCTGGCTGAGAATTACTCAGATTTGGTCTTGAAAGTCATAGCCGAAGCTCTAGGGTGATATATCTTGAAATTTGTTTATATTTTAGCTGCAATTAGTTGATACTTTCATATGATTTGTGTTTAGTTAGCTAAAAATGGAAATGCTAGTTGTTACGGCATGAAGTTCTGTTCATACGAGCCTGTTTAGGATTCAGGACCGCAGATGTGATCCGAACATGATTTGGGATGATTTGGATGGTTGTTGATTACTTTAGCTAGTTAATTCTATATATGTGACATATAGTTGTTGAATGCATCAGTTCATTAATCAAAAGGTCAAAGAATGGACATTAGTTGGGTTGCTTGAGATTAGTTTTTTCTAGACAAGGTATGAATCTGGGTAATTGAAAAATGAATGGGTTGAGTTTTGGTCACATTCTGCATATGTGAATTGGTTTAATATTAACTCTACTTGTTCTATTCATTTACGCTAGCGGCATGTTCACTGGAAGCAAATCATTTGCAATTGGGTGTTAAATATATTGTGTTTGTTTATTACGTATGTAATTTTGCTTTAGGTGGTTTAATCTAGTTTATATGTTGAAATTTGGGTGTTGTAGTGCTGCGATAGATATCTTTTAGCTCTTGAAATTGTATATCTCAAGTCTAAGGCTCAAAAATGTGAAAAGGGGTTATTCTCATAAATGTCTCTATCTTAAGGTAAGGTTGGATACTTAGCGAATGGTTGTTTAGTTAATGGACGGTTAAGGCTGCAAATCAAAGTGGTTGGAACAATTCGATATCATAAATTGGTAGGGCTAATTAACTAATTAATGTAGGAAATCAATTGAGGTGCGCCACGCCAAACAAAAGTGACATTTGCATGGCCCTCACTTTACTTAATCTTGAATTGATCCTTAGAATTCGAGGCGTGCCGTTTAGCTAAATTCCACGGCCCTCGCAAAGTTGCAAACGTGGAAAAGCTTTAGGCGCGTTGGTTTAATAATATTACTTTCCTAAATACGGGTGTGCATTTCATGTGACCCAAATCCAAATCCTAAAATAATGAATAAAATGTGTTTCGGATTGCGGGTGCATTTCATGTGACGCGATCCAAAGACACGTTTTAAACGACGTTCAATCTTTTCTTAAAATTAATTAAAAGCGGTAAATAATTTAAAACTGCACCATAGGCTAAACATGTACTAAAATCAGATAATGGGCCAAATTATAATAGTTGAGCGACCGTGCTAGAACCACGGAACTCGAGAATGCCTAACACCTTCTCCCGGGTTAACAAAATTCCTTACTCGAATTTCTGGTTCGCGGACTGTTAAACAGAGTCATTCTCTTCCTCGATTCAGGATTCTTAAACCGGTGACTTGAGACACCATAAATTTCCCAAGTGGCGAATCTGAATCTTTAAATAAAATAATCCCGTTTCGATTGTCACTTCAAGTTGGAAATAACTCCCTTATTACTCCCCTTCCGGGGGTGTAGTGAAAAAAGGAGGTGTGACAAGGACAATAGGTCCTTAACTTACAGTTACAAGTTCAAAAGTTAAGGACACTTGGTCCTGAATTTCAAGTTTCAAGTTCAAAAGTTAAGGACACTTGGTCGTGAACTTCAAGTTTAAAGTTCAAATGTTAAGGACACTTGGTCTTGAACTTTGACTTACAAGTTCAAAAGTTAAGGACACTTGGTCCTGAAGTTTGAGTTCCAAATTCAAAAATTAAGGACACTTGGTCCTGAACTTCAAGTTTCAAGTTCAAAAGTTAAGGACACTTGGTCCTGAACTTTGACTTACAAGTTCAAAAGTTAAGGACACTTGGTCCTGAAGTTTGAGTTCCAAATTCAAAAGTTAAGGACACTTGGTCCTGAACTTACAGTTACAAGTTCAAAAGTTAAGGACGCATGGTCCTGAACTTAGACTTACAAGTTTCAAAAGTTAAGGACACTCGGTCCTGAACTTTGACTTACAAGTTCAAAAGTTAAGGACACTTGGTCCTGAAGTTTGAGTTCCAAGTTCAAAAGTTAAGGACACATGGTCCTGAACTTCGACTTCCAAGGTCAAAAGTTAAGGGCACTTGGTCCTTAACTTTTATTGAAGCACAGTTAACTAAAAATTCATAAACACAGTTAGCTTATGAATTCGTACGACTAGTTTTATGAAATATCCTTACATAATCAAATACATTGATTGAACCACAAACACATATCAATACAAAAAAGTTCTGAATAACTTCCTCCCAAAAATCTGCTCCTTATTCTGTCACGACCTTGGTTCGCCCTCCGTGAACCATCGTGACGGCACCTAGTCCCTATGACTAGGTAATCCTAACAATGCGGAAAGTAAACCAATTTGCGTAAGAAAACAAATTAAAAACCGAAATATGGAATAAAACAGTGATAATAGTACCCCTCGGCATACACAATATCGACTCTCAAATACTAATACTTTTCCCATAACCCGGAATCTCATGAAATCACAAGCAAAGGATGCTACACAGTTCTCTAACTCCAGAATGTCTAAAACAAAGTAAATACAGAAGGGCTGTAACTACAAGAGAGAATGGAGAGAGACTCCTCGGTCTGCGGACGCGGCAGATATACCTCGAAGTCTCCGAAGGATTGCCTCACCTCAAGGATGGTAAGTCTGAGTAGAGGTACCTGGATCTGCACATGAAAAAACATGCGCAGAAAGGGCATGAGTACACCATAGCGGTACTCAGTAAGTGCCAAGCCTAACCTCGGTCGGATAGTGACGAGGAAGGTCAGGGCCCTACTGAGAAAAATGAAAAAATAAGGTATGACAGATTGAGATAAGTAGTACAGTTGAAAGCTAACAATAAGAATTCAATACAGGAAATAAGGAACTCAATAACTGAAACAGAAGCAAAAAAAACACAAGGAAATACCACTCTTCACAAGGATAATAATCGGGGATCTCTCAGTATCCCGAGGATCTCTTAGTACCCTTAATATATGCCAGGGATCTCTTGGTATCCCGAGGATCTCTCGGTATCCTCAACATGTGCCAAGGATCTCTTGGTATCCCGAGGATCTCTTGGTATCCTCAATATACGTGCTAGGTATCTCTCGGTATCCCGCACCTCAACTCAATCATGAATACGTGCAGGGGATCTCCCGGGATGCCGTCCCGTAGTCCCAAAGTAAAACACGCAACAACAACACAAGGAATACTCAATTAAGCTCAATTTCATACCAAGTAAATAGGTAATTCGAACCTAACATGCTTCACATAATGCAATTAAGGCAGTTTAAGCAAGTAAGCAATTAAGTCAATTAAACATGCTTTTCTAAGCTCACAACAGGCTTGAATTTGCAGGTAGTATAAAACAGGAAAAAAGGAACACAATTGAAATTACATATAGAAAACCGGATTTTTCAACAATTAGCTCAAGTACGCACTCGTCACCTCACGTACAAGGCATTTCAATTATGAAATATACCAAATCCTAAGGGGAAGGTCCCCCACACAAGGTTAGACAAGCCACTTACCTCGAACCGACTCAATAATCAACCCGAGACCACGTTCTTGCCACGAGTATTCGACTCCAAATGGCCCAAATCTATTCAATTCAATTGCATAATGTAAATAATACTTCAAGTAACTGATTCTACAAAGAAATTCTAAGCTAATACGCAAAATTAGGTAAAATGACCAAAACGCCCCTCGGGCCCACATCTCGGAATCGGGTAAAATTTATATTTTCAGAAACCTCACACTCTCACGAGTTCAAGCATACCAAAAGTTCCAGAATCGGACCTCAAATGGTCCCTCAAATCATCACTCAAAGGTCTCTAATTAGTCAAGCCCTAACCCCCAAATTACCACTGATTTTCCTTGATTTTTCATGCTTAAAATGATAAAAATCATTCCAATAACGAGTTTAGGGACCAAAGACCTTACCCCCAATGAACTCCTCTGAAAATCCCTCTTGAAAATGCTCCCCAAGGCTTCTTCCCGTTTGAAAAGAGGTGAAAAATGGCTAAAATTCGCGAAGGCAAGAACTTATATGTTTCCGCCCAGCTAAACCGCATCTGCGGCCCTGGGACCGCATCTGCGGCCCCGCTTCTGCAACGATATGGTGGCATCTGCGACATTCACTTAAAGCCCAGCTTCCGCACCTGTGGTTAACCTTACGCAGATGCGGGGTCGCTTCTGCGATCCCTGCTGGCTTCTCCTTTTTCCGCTTCTGCGATGGAAATGCCGCTTCAGCGGCTACGCACCTGCGGGACCCAACCGCAGGTTCGCTTATGACAGGAAATCAGCAGCTGAAGCTGCTCAACTCCCAACTCTTCCGAAAACCTTCTGAAACCATCCTGAGGCCCCCGGGACCTCAACCAAAAACACAAACAAGTCTAATACCATTGCCCAAACTTATACCAATCCTTAAAACACCTAAAACAACATCGAAACACCAATTTAACATCGGATTCAAGCCTAAGAACTTCAAAAACTCAAAATTTACGCTTTCGATCAAAAGGTCTATCAAACCTTGTCCGAATGACCTGAAATTTTGCACACACATCACATTCAACACTACGGAGCTACTCCAACTTCCGGAGTTCTATTCCGACCCTCGGATTAAAATCTCACTATCGAACCGAAAACCTCAAAAATCCATCTTTAGGCGTTTCAAGCCTAAATTAGCTACGGACCTCCAAAACACAATCCGAACACGTTCCTAAGCCCGAAATCACCCAACGGAGCTAACGGAACCATCGAAATTCCATTCCGAGGCCGTCTTCACACTGTTCTGACTACGGTCAAATTTCCAACACTTAAGCTCTCATTTAGGGACTAAGTGTCCCAAAACTCACCGAAACTCAAAATTGAACATCCCGGCAATTCAAAATGGCAAAAATAAACACAGGGAAAGCAGTTAGTAGGGGATCAGGGAATTAACTCTTAAGACGACCGGCCGGGTCGTCACATCCTCCCACACTTAAACATTCGTTCGTCCTCGAACGAGCATAGAGACATACCTGAAGTAGTGAAAAGATGAGGGTAACGGTTGCGCATATCCTGCTCAGTCTCCCAGGTCGCCTCCTCGACCGGCTGACCTCGCCACTGAACCTTCACGGATGCAATGTTCTTTGACCTCAGCTTTCGAATCTGCCTGTCCAATATCTCCACTGGCTCCTCAACATACGATAGATCCTTGTCCAATTGAACTGAACTGAAATCCAACACGTGCAACGGATCACCGTGATACCTTTGGAGCATCGAGACATGAAATACCGGATGAACTCCTGCCAAGCTGGGAGGTAAGGCAAGCTCATAAGCAACCTCCCCAACACGCCTCAATATCTCAAAAGGGCCGATAGACCTCGGACTGAACTTCCCTTTCTTCCCAAATCTCATAACGCCCTTCATAGGCGATACCCGAAGCAGAACCCGCTCTCCAACCATATAGGAAACATCACGAACCTTCCGGTGCGCATAGCTCTTCTGTCTGGACTGGGCTGTACGGAGTCTATCCTGAATCACCTTAACCTTCTCCAAGGCATCCTGTACCAAATCTGTGCCCAATAATCTAGCCTCACCCGGCTCGAACCGACCCACCGGAGATCTACACCGCCTACCATATAAAGCCTCATACGGTGCCATATGAATGCTCGACTGGTAGTTGTTGTTGTAGGCAAACTCTGCCAATGGCAAGAACTGATCCCAAGACCCTCCAAACTCAATCACACACGCACACATCATATCCTCAAGAATCTGAATAGTGCGCTCGGACTGTCCGTCCGTCTGAGGGTGAAATGTTGTGCTCAACTCCACTCCGAGTACCTAAACTCATGCTGTACGACTCTCCGGAACCGTGATGTGAACTGAGTACCCCTGTCTGAAATGATAGAATTGGAATACCATGCAGACAGACAATCTCCCGGATATAAATCTCTACCAACCGCTCCGAGGAATAGGTAGTACACATAGGAATGAAATGTGCGGACTTGGTCAGCTGATCCACAATAACCCAAATGGCATCAAACTTCCTCAAAGTCCATGGGAGCCCAGATACGAAGTCAATTGGTGATCCGCTCCCACTTCCATTCCGGGATCTCTATCTGCTGAAGCAATCCACCCGGCCTCTGGTGCTCATACTTCACCTACTGACAATTAAGGCACCGAGCTACAAACCCAACTATATCTTTCTTCATCCGCCTCCACCAGTAGTGCTGTCTCAAATTCTGATACATCTTCGCGGCACCCGGATGAATGGAATACCGCAAACTATGGGCCTCCTCTAGAATCAACTCCCGAAGCCCATCAACATTGGGTACACAAACTCAGCCCTACATCCTCAATACCCCGTCATCACCAATAGTCACATCTCGAGCATCGCCATGCAACACTTTGTCCTTGAGGACAAGCAAATGAGAGTCATCAAACTGATGCTCCCGGATACGATCAAACAAGGAAGACCGAGAGACCACGCAAGCTAGAACCCTACTGGGCTCTGAAAGGTCCAACTTCACAAACTGGCTGGCTAAGGTCTGAACATCCATCACCATGGGCCTCTCTACTGCTGGTAAATAAGTCAAACTGCCCAAACTCTCTGCTTGGCGACTCAAATCATCGGCCACCACATTGGCCTTGCCCGGGTGATTCAAAATAGTGATATCATAGTCCTTCAGCAGCTCTAACCACCTCATCTGGTGCAAATTAAGGTCCTTCTGCTTGAACAGATGCTGCAAACTCCGGTGATCAGTATAAATCTTGCAAGGCACATCGTACAAATAATGACGCCAGATCTTCAAGGCATGAACAATAGCAGCTAACTCAAGATCATGGACAGGATAATTCTTCTCATGTATCTTCAACTGTCTGGACGCGTAGGCAATCACCCTACCGTCCTGCATAAATACCGCTCCAAGGCCAACCCTCGAGGCATCACAATAGATAGTATAAGACCCCGAACCGGTAGGCAATATCAAAACTGGGGCTGTAGTCAAAGCTGTCTTGAGCTTCTGAAAGCTCTCCTCGCACTCTTCCGTCCACTGGAACGGAGCACCCTTCTGGGTCAGTCCGGTCATAGGTGCTGCAATAGATGAAAACCCCTGAACAAATCGACGGTAATAACCCGCCAAGCCAAGAAAACTACGGATCTCTGTAGCTGAGGATGGTCTGGGCCAGCTCTGCACTGCCTCCACTTTCTTCGGATCCACTTGAATACCCTCACTCGAGACCACGTGACCCAAGAACGCCACGGAATCCAACCAAAACTCACACTTCGAGAACTTAGCATATAGTTTCTTTTCTCTCAAGGTCTGGAGCAGTGTCCTTAGGTGCTGCACATGATCTTCCCGACTCCGGGAATATACCAGAATGTCATTAATAAAGACAATCACGAATGAGTCAAGATATGGCCGGAATACACTGTGCATCAGATGCATGAAGGCTGCTGGGGCATTAGTCAGCCCAAATGACATAACAAGGAACTCCTAATGACCATACCGAGTCCTGAAGGCAGTCTTCGGGATATCTGGCTCCCGAATCTTCAACTGATGATAGCCTGAACGCAAGTCAATCTTAGAAAACACACAAGAACCCTGTAACTGGTCAAACAGGTCATCAATACGGGGCAAAGGATAACGGTTCTTCACTGTAACCTTGTTCAACTGCCGATAATCAATACAATACGCATAGAACCATCCTTCTTCTTCACAAATAAGACAGGAGCACCCCAAGGCGATACACTGGGCTGAATGAAACCCTTATCAAGCAATTCCTGTAACTGCTCCTTCAACTCCTTCAACTCAGGAGGAGCCATACAGTGCGGAGGAATAGAGATGGGCTGAGTGCCCGGCAACAGATCAATGCCAAAATCAATATCTCTATCGGGCGGCATGCCCGGAAGGTCAGCTGGAAACACATCAGAGAAATCTCGTTCTACTGGGACTGAATCAACTGTAGGGGTATCAATACAGACATCTCTCACATAAGCTAGATATGCATCACATCCCTTCTCAACCATACGCTGAGCCTTAAGGAATGAAATAACTCTACTGGAAGTATGATCTAAAGTACCCCTCCACTCTACTCGCGGTACACCTGGCATAGCCAGCGTCGCGATTTTTGCGTGACAATCAAGAATAGCATAATGGGGCGACAACCAGTCCATGCCCAGAATAACATCAAAGTCTACCATGCTGAGCAATAATAAATCGGCTCTGGTCTCAAAACCACTAAGAGCAATCAAACACGACCGATAAATGCGGTCCACAATAAGAGAATCTCCAAAGATAAACAGGAGAACTCAAAGAATCCCGAGATACACCCAAATACGGCGCAAAATAAGAGGACACATAAAAATAAGTGGAGCCTGGATCGAATAGAACCGCTGCATCTCTGTGACAGACCAAGATAGTACCTGTGATGACTGAATCGGAGGCGATCACCTCGGTACGAGCGGGAAGGGCGTAGTATCTGGCCTGGCCTCCCCCTCGAGGGTGACCTCTACCTCCCCGACCTCCACTTCTAGATGGCTGAGCATGTGGGGTAGCAACTGGTGCTGTGATCATAGCCTGAGAACTCTGCGGGGCGCGCTATGGTTGAGAAGTCTGTGGAGGTGCAGCCCTCCCAAGTCTAGGGCAATCCCTCACCACATGGCGTGTGTCACCACACTCAAAACAAGCTCTGGGAGGATGTGGCGGCTATGACTGGCTCGGGCCAGGTCTGCTGGACTGACCACTAGAAGCACCCCGTGCAAGAGGCGCACTAGATACTGGAGGTGCATAATAAACGCTCCTGAGGTCTAGGAGGAGCTGAAACACCACTGGCTGCTGGGAGAGCTGAATGAACAGGGCGACTCATATTACCCCTACCATGACGACCTGCAGCTGGGGCACGGGCACCAGAATAATGATCCGACTCTCGATACCTCTTGGCCTTCCTCTCCTCTCTATCCCTAGCATGCATACCCTCAATCCTCCTAGCAATGCTCACCACCTGCTGATAAAAAAATATCCATCTCCAACTCACGAGCCATGCTAGACCTGATGCTGGGAATAAGCCCCTCAATAAATCGGCGAACCTTCTCACGAACAGTAGAAACCAAAGCTGGTGCATGTCTGGCCAAGTCGGTGAAACGGACAGCATACTCCGAGACAGTCATAGTACCCTGGCGCAACCGCTCAAGCTCTGCGCGCCAAGCGTCCCTGAGACTCTGGGGAACATACTCTCTCGTGAACATATCTGAAAACCGAGCCCAAGCAGGGAAGCTGCCTCATCTGGACTGTCTAACTCATAAGCACGCCACCACTAATAGGCGGCCCCTCGAAGCTGAAAAGTAGTGAAGGAAACCCCGCTCGATCCTGATATACCCATGGTACGGAGGATACGGTAGCACTCCTCTAGAAATCCAAGAGCATCCTCTGAGGCTAGTCCACTGAATGTAGGAGGCTGATACTTCTTGAACCTCTCAAGCCTCTTCTGCTCCTCCTCTGAAGCTACTTCCCTCTCCTCGGGATGAGCTGGGGCTACCGGTTGTACAGGAATAATCTCTGGGACCTGATCAACATACACTCACTGCTCAGGAGTGCGGGAGGCGGGAGTCTGTGCTCCTCCCCCGGCCTGGGATGTAGCTGCAGCAAGGGGAAGCAACCCTGCCTGAGCTAGAGTAGTGTACACAGTCATAAACTGCGCCAGAGTCTCCTGGAGTGCTGGAGTAGTAGTAGTAGACGTATCAGGTGTCTGGACTCTGGCTGGAACTGCTGGTGGCACCTCAATGGCAGCTCGTGCGGGTGCTCTAGCTGTACCACGTGCGCGTCCTCGGCCTCTACCCCGGCCTTGGCTTCTGACGGCTCCAGTAGGGGGCGCGTGTGCCTAATCATCTCGGGTAGCATGTGTCCTCACCATCTATGAGAGAATAGAAGACAGAGGTTTAGAATTGTGATATAAAAAATCTCGCACGACAAGGAAATCAAATGAAGTGGAACTTTCCTAACTGTTACATAGCCTCTTGTAGATAAGCACATACGTCTCCGTACCGATCCGCGAGACTCTAATAAACCGGCTTGTGATTCATGACTCCTATGAACCTAGAGCTCTGATACCAACTTTTCACGACCCCAATTCGCCCTCCGTGAACTGTCGTGACGGCACCTAGTCGCTACGACTAGGTAAGCCTAACAATTGCAGAAAAAGAAACAAATTGCAGAAGAAAGTAAGTAAAAACTGAGATAACAAGGTTAAACAGTGTTAAAGATGCCGCATGGCATATAACAGTACAAAATCTCAATCTAACACTCCCAAAAGCTGGAACCCCATGAATCACAAGCTAAAAGATTACATAATAAGCTCTAACTCCAGAATGTCTACCAACAAGAGAAAATACAGAAAGGGCTATACTAGTACTGAGAATAGAAAGGGACTCTTCGGTCTGCGGACGCGGCAGATATACCTCGGAGTCTCTACAAAACGCCTTGCCTCAAGCGTGATAAGTCTGAGTGGGAGTACCTGGATCTGCACATGAAAAACATGCGCAGGAAGGGCATGAGTACACCACAGCGGTACTCAGTAAGTGCCAAGCCTAACCTCGGTCGGGTAGTGACGAGGAAGGTCAGGGCCCTACTGAGGTTAAAGGAAATACAAGATATAACAGTGTAGAATAAGATAGTATACTTAAGTGAAACAGTAAAAGTAACACAGGATAAAAGAGCAACAACAACTTTAACAGAGACATATAAATCACGGAAATAAATACAGCTCAACGCAGAGATAACAACCGGGGGGATCTCTCAGTATCCCGAGGATCTCCTAGTATCCTCAATATGTGTATTGGGGATCTCTCAGTATCCCGAGGATCTCTTAGTATCCTTGATATATATGCTGGGGATCTCTCGGTATCCCAAGATCTCTTAGTATCCTCAATATACGTGTTGGGGATCTCTCGGTATCCCGCACTACAGTCCAAATCAATGCAGGTGCAGGGGATTTCCCGGAATATGAATCCGTAGTCCCAAAGTAAACAAGCAGGGGGATCTCCTGGGATACCGTCCCGTAGTCCCAAAGTAAACAAGCAGGGGGATCTCCCGGGATACCGTCCCGTAGTCCCAAAGTAAACACACAGCAGCAACACGAAGAATACTCAATTCATTTCTAATTTCATAGCAAGGTAAGAACAGGTATTTCTAGCCTAGCATGCCACACATAATCCAAATAAGGCAGTTTAAGCAAATAAGGCAATTAAGACAATTAGACATGCTTCCCCAAGCTAATAGCAGGCTTAAATTACACACGGTATGAACAGGAAAAAGGAAATCACATTTATAGTTACTTAAAGAAAATGGATTTTCAACAATTAGCACAAGTACGTACTGGTCATCTCACGTACAAAGCATTTCAATTATCAACAAACCAAATCCTAAGGGAAGTTTCCCCCACACAAGGTTAGACAAACCACTTACCTCGAACCGACTCAAAATCAACCCGAAACCACGTTCTTGCCACGAGTACTCGACTCCAAATGGCCAAAATCTATTCAATTCAATTGCATAATGTAAATAACACTTCAAGTAATTGATTCTACGAATAAATTCTAAGCGAATACGCGAAATTAGATAAAATGACCAAAATGCCCTCCGGGCCCACGTCTCGGAATCGGGTAAAATTTATATTTTCAAAATTCACATACTCTCACGAGTCTAACCATACCAAAATTATCCAAATCCAATGTCAAATTCTCAATCAAAACTCAAAATTTAGGTCTAAGAACCTTCTTCAAATTCCCCCCCCCCAATTTTCATCTCAAATCCGAAACTAAACGATAAAACCAACAATAGATTAATGGAATACAACTAGGAAGGGATAAGGAATCGTTACCCACTGATTTACTCTTCAAAAATCTCCCAAAATCGCCCTCTCCCGAGCTCCAAATCAATTTTCTAACTTTTGAAACTAAACCCTCGAAATTCTGATTTTTCTGCCCAGTAAATCCACATCTGCGACTCTGGGCCGCACCTGCGGTCCCACTTCTGCGGAACACAAGTCGCATCTGCGACGTTTCATTGAAGCTAAATTTTTGCACCCGCGGCTCCTTTGCCGCACCTGTGGTCTCGCAGGTGCGTTGACCATTTCGCACCTGCGATTTGCTGGAGCCTGGCCAATCTCGCTTCTGCGATCACATAGCCGCTTCTGCGGCGGCGCACCTGCGGTCCCACACACGCAGGTGTGGTTATGACAGGAAACACAGCTTCAGCTACCAACTTCAAATGCCTAACTCTCCGTCAACCATCCGAAATCTTCCCGAGGCCCCCGGGACCTCAACCAAAAGCACGAACAAGTCATATACCACTATCCAAACTTATACCAACCCTTAAAACACCTAAAACAACATCGAAACATCGAATCATCATCGAATTCAAGCCTAAGAATTCCAAAATCTTCTGAATTACGCTTTCGATCAAAAAGTCTATCAAACCTCGTCTGAATGACCTGAAATTTTGCACACACGTCACATTCAACATTACGGAGCTACTCCAACTTTTGGAATTCCACTTCGACCCTGATATCAAAATCTCACTATCGAACCGGGAACTTCAAAAATTCAACTTTCGGCATTTCAAGCATAATTAAGCCGCGGACCTCTAAAACACAATCCGAACACGCTCCTAAACCCGAAATCACCCAACGGAGCTAACGGAACCAACGAAATTCCATTCTGAGGCCGTCTTCACACTGTTCCGACTACGGTCCAAATTCTAAAACTTAAACTCTCATTTAGGGACTAAGTGTCCCAAAACTCTCCGAAACTCCAATTACATCCTCCCGGAAACTCACAAAAGCAGAAACAAACATGGGGAATGCAGTTAATAGGGGATCGGGACGTAAATTCTTAAAACGACCGGCCGGGTCGTTACAATAAAATAACAGGTCACTCCTCAACTACAGTGTTTGACTATACCGCTCCCCTCATTGGCTTAATTTCTTTCTTTTTTCTTTTTGTTGCGAGAAGAGGGTGAAAATGGGGGAGATGAGTTAAGATTTTATCAAAGAAATCGTCTTTAGCATTACTTAGCATCTTACTAATGTTCACAAATCACTGTTGGATAAATTTTGAGCACACCATCTTTCATTAAGTTTCAGTAATATTCTATTGTTTATGCGTGAAAATGACTTCTCTAAGCCCTTCTGTTAATGTAGAGTAATTTCTGCTGCATTCTTTATGCCTAACAAAGACTTGCTTATAGTGCTATTCTAGGAAATCTATATGTTTCAATTAGGTTCTGAAATTTCTCCTATTATACAATATGCTTTTCGATATAAACTACTGGTGTACTTCAATGGAAAAAACGCTAGCATAAGGTTCCAATACTTATATATTTCTATGTCGCTCTTACATTCACCCTCTTCTTTGTAGTTTGCCTGTATATACGTCTTTTGAAGCTATGTAAATACGTGTTTCAAACTCGCCAGCTTGTGTATGACAGGTACCGCAAATAACAGCCTACTACTTTTTTTATCTACCAAATTACTTTGTCAGTTGTCATTATTGACATCATTTTGTTTTCCAATATTGCAGAAAACATGGACAATGCGCTTCACTTTATGTAACTTACTGGCATGTACATTTATATTTTTGTTAGCGTAAAACAAAATGGTTCTGTAACTGATGTAAATAGAGCTTGCTGAAAGATTCACCAGTAAATATGATCTCCTTTTTTGCTTGAATTTATTTTCTTCGTTTCATGATCTATTCAAGTTTCTAAATAGAAACAAAGTCATTGTTTGTTCCACTAGAAATATAAAATCTACAACATTATTTAAATTGTTATAAGAAACAAGTAATACGCAACGAGTTTTATGCAGTTAAATCACTCCCTTTTTTATAACCGGGAATTCTTCTGCTATTCGTCTCAATTTTTTCATGATAACTTAAAAGGGATTGCAATATTGCTACTACATTAACGATAATATGCGCTATCAGAAAATGCGTTAAGGATACAAATAAAAGCGCATAAGGAATTCATTTTTAGTTGCTTCTACTACATAAATATTGATTGCCTATTGATCAATAGTCTTTATACCCATTAAATTTATTTGAGTTTACATATATGTAAAAGATCCTTACTTTGAACTTCTTAGAGAATAGTTCTACTAACTAATAAAACGTTGTCATTGGAATTATATTTGAATAAGAAATAAACAGGTACATTTCAAATTTGCATTTGACCACAATATATACTATAAGTTATTCTCTATCAAAAAATTATTCATTATTTCATCAAAAAGTATCAGTTGCTAACTTATGAAGTTTGGGCCCGAGCCTCACTAGTAGATTATATATATATATTGTTATATAAATATTTTGGTTAATTCTTCAACCTAAAATCCGAGGTTCGCATTGGGTGTGTCCGAACCGAATCTAACAGGAAGAAACGCAGCTGTCAGACTTGGTACAATTAACTTCTGCATTCATCAGACAGAGCGAGAACAAAGCATCTACGATTGTCATCAAATTCTCCGGCAAATCACAAAATGGAGGGTTGGGATCCGAATACGAAATCAACCCTCACGCAGATCCCGTTGTTGACCACCAAAGCCGGTCCACGCGACGGCGCGGCATGGACAAGCCGTTTAAAGGAAGAGTACAAGGCCCTAATCGCCTATACATCAATGAACAAATCCAAAGACAACGATTGGTTCCGTATCTCTGCAGCTAATCCTGAAGGTACTCGTTGGAAGGGTAAGTGTTGGTACGTGCATAACCTTCTCAAGTACGAGTTTGATCTCCAGTTCGATATTCCTGTTACTTATCCAGCCACTGCTCCTGAACTCGAATTGCCTGAACTCGATGGCAAAACTGAAAAGGTTACCTCTTTTTTCTGTGTCTTCTGATTATATTTCATTTAGAGATGAATTTAGGATGGCCAAAAACCCTAATTTATCTTAAAAACAAATTGTTTAGCGGTATTGAAATGAATTTGTGTGTGAGTAGAGTGGAATAGATAGAGAAGATTTGTGTAGCTGACTCGAATTAGTTTGGAATTGGGGTGTAGCTTAATTGATATGTATGATTGATTATTATTGTTATTTTTTTTTGATTGTGTAGATGTATAGAGGAGGGAAAATATGCTTAACGGTGCATTTCAAGCCGCTTTGGGCGAAGAATTGGTAAATCTTCTTCTCTTTGATTTGGATTGAGGTTGGATTGCTGTGAATTTTTGATAATTCATAATGGTCTGTGCTCACTTAAAGGGGGGGTGGGGGGGGGGGTGATTAGTAATAGTCTTTGTTGTGTAGTTGATTGTTTTGGGTGTTCCGGGTTCTGTTAGTTCACCTGGGCTCCATTTTTTTTAAATTTTTTTTAAGTACCGTGGTGTATGGACTAGCTTGCAACTTGCGGAATCTTCAATGGTAGACAACAACATACAATTTGTTTTTTTTTTTTGGATTGGTCCGTTTTGGTTTCCGATCCTTCCCAATTTCGGGGACTGCACTCGTTATGCATTCAATCTGGCAATGTGCCTTGATAAAAGAGAAGTGCTGCTGTAGATGGACAACCAATATACATATGCACATACACGCATGTGCGCGCACACACACATACATACATATGATTTGGGACTCCTAGATAGAGCTTAATAGATGTAGAGGATTCATATAGCGTACCAGTGGTATAGTTGATCGTTTAACTTGGTTTTAAGTTTTTGGAAGGACAACTGCTTGTAGGATCAAGTTCATTATTGAGTGAGAACTTAGGAGAATATGGATTGAATGAATATAATTTCTCTAAGATGCTTAGGTTTCCCTGGGTAGATAAAGCTACAGTCTTTGCCTCAAATTTTTGTTACTTTATTATCACTTTATGGGAAGTGAAAGAGTGACTTAAACTGACTTTGGTATTCATTCAGCCCCAGATTTGGCATAGCACATGCGCTCTGTTTGGGTCTTGCACCATGGCTTGCAGCGGAGATTCCTATTCTTGTTGATTCTGGCATGATTAAACACAAAGATGACGTGGCCTCATCCAGTGAATCTTGACAAGGAGATGAATTTAAAGTATTGATGAAACGTAATCTCAGGATACAACTGTAAACTTTATGGACGTCTTTGAAATTGTACCTTTTCCCCTCAAATCCATCATAAAATGAATAATATTGCGGAGTCAAAGTTTCATGTGCTTTATGCCCTCAATTTGTTTGGACTAGTGGTTCTGTTCCTTCTTTACATGAATGATATTGAGCAGGCAAAATGTCATGTTATTAGAAACTGTTGCTTTTGCCAGATTGTATTAGAGCCTCGTGAAACAGGAACTTTGAGATGCTACTGTTATTTGCTGAGTTAATTGAACATCAGCATTATGCCTCAATTTTTGGATTAGTGATGCCCGTCCTGTTATTTTATGAATCACATTGAGGAGGCAAAATTTCATGTTATTTGAGCCTTGCGAAATCTGAACTTTTAGATACAGCTGTCATAATTGCTGAATTCTTTGACTTGTGCTTTATGCCCTCTAATTTAGTAGGACTATTGGTGCCCTTCCTGTTTTTGTCATGAATTATATTGAGGAGACAAAATTCCTAGTTATTCAAGCTTTGTGAAGTTGGAATTTTGAGATGCAATTGTCAAATATGCTGAGTTCTTTGAGTGTGTGCTTTATGTCCTCAAATTTTATTTGGTCTAGTTGTGCTCTTCTTGTATCTTCATGAATCATATTGAGGAGGCAAATTTTATTGTTATTAAAGCCTTGTGAAACCTGAACTTTGAGATACATCTTTCATACTTGCTGAAGTTTTTGAATGTGTGGTTTATGCCCTTAAACTTATTTGGACCAGTAGTTTCCTTCCTGTTGCTTCATGATGAATCATTCTAAGGAGGCAAAATTCTCATGTTTTACAAGCCTTGTGAAACCTAAACTTTGAGATGCAACTGTGCTATTTGTTTAGTTCTTTAGTGTGCACTTAATTCTCAATTTTTCGGATTAGTGGTGTGCCTCCTGTTTTTTCATAGCCCCTTGTTATGGATAATAATAATCCTTCTTCAGATGTTTGGTATTTGCATCTGCTTTCCTATCCCAACCTTCCAAAATTGGGCAAACTGATGGCTCTATGTGATTCTATTCAGTTACTTTTTTGCTTTCCTTTCATTTCCTTTATATGTTGTCCTTGGACTATGATATGGTGTTTGTATAGCACTAATAGTCTTCCCAGATCAATTGGTGTCAAAGGCTGCTTCAAATGTGAGGCATTGGAGCTCCTTGAAGGCTGCGGGAAACCTGTAATTTTTGATACTTGTTACTACCGAGTACCTATTGCTTGCGTTGTATGTTGTCCATATGACTTAAGATGACCAGTTCTCTAAGAGTTGGGGTGCTTTTGGAAAATGAAATCCAACAATTTGGGAATATCTTTTACGCTAGAGTCAATCAATCTACCTTGGACGCTTACCTTTTTCTCATTTTTTTTTTGTTTGTCTACCTTGGGACCAATGTGTCATATTGAAGTTTTTCTGTATTTTCAATGTTAATAAGCCTCAAGGTGCTTATAATTTCTCTCTTACTGGTGTGAAGACTTATCCTCTGGTTACATTCTTTCAGTAGTCACTTGCAGATGTCTTATATAGCATTGGCTAGTGTTGTTTGGATATTATTTCATTCTCTCCCATCTTTGAAATTTGTCAACTTTGCACCAGTAGCATCCCATGGTGACAAACAGCTTGTCAGCAGTTTAATCTCCTACATGATACCTGTTACGCGGCGTCTTCCTGAGATTCCTTGGAAGGGCGACGTAAGGCTAGGCAACTGATGTCAGTGCAGTTGCTGTCCGCCAACTGAGGTCCCCTCCGTACGCTAGACGAGATTGTCAGTGCCGTACGGGAAAACCAATGTTAAGAGCAATTGAGAGAACAGAAGTGAGAATTCAGAATGAAAGAAAGCTTGATTGCATTAATGAAAGCTATTACAGAAAAGCAACGCGGTGTCGAGGGGGAGAGACACCAGTACAGAGAATTGCTTGCTTGCTAGAAAGTTTTGATTGCTTGATCCCCCTAATAGTACTTAAAAAAAATAATCCAAAGTTACAAGACTAGACTTGACTAAGCTAGAGAAACATAATGGAAGTACATGAAATAAAACTACTCTATATTTACAATGAAAATGACTTAGTTTTCTATAAGGCAGCAGCAGGTCCGTTGTCAGCAGCAGTGTCTTTGGCATCACGGTCTGCGCGCGCGGCGTTGTCTGCGCGCGCGCGC
>NC_031998.1:16367305-16410072 GCF_001879085.1 Nicotiana attenuata
TTGTACCGCTACCTTTTACCTTTCCCTACTACTAGTCCAAGGCGCTCCACCTGAGTCGAGGCTAAGTAGTTGTGGGTAGCACCCCGTGTCTATCATAGCCCGAATGGGCTTGCCATTCACCTTCATCTCGACGAACATTAAGGTCCTCTCTTGTTTAAGAGGAGTCTCTTCATTCGCCTTCTTTTTCCCTTTCCTGGTGACGGGACATGAGTCCTTCTTCTTACGAATACCAGCACTGGTCTCCGCTAGTGCCTCAGAAATGGAACCCACAATTGCATTGAAGGCACCTACAGGTTCAGTCTGGTCCGCATCGTCTGAGTCGTCATCAGTCCCATCATCAATAGCCTGATGGGCATTCATCTGTGCATGTGGGCACTCATTGTTCCAATGTGGACCGCCGCAATGACGGCATCCTGAAGGAGGCTTCTCGCCCGATCATTGTTGTTTGACGCAGCACTGTTGCTGCCGGAGGAAGGAGCTCTAGATTTGTTTGAGTTCCGATCTCCCCCATTTTTGCTAGGACCACCACTGCTAGGCTGGCCCTCTTTGAACCCTGCTCGGGCAGGCGGCTGAGGCCTGTCCCTTCGAGCTTCCATTTGATAGTCCCCAAGGCATTCAGCTGCTTGGATTGCCTTGGGAAGGGAATCTACCCTTTGTCTCTGTAGCTCCACGCGGGCATAAGGTTTCAACCCTTCCATGAAGGTGAAGAGTTTGTCCTTATCCCCCATGTCGCGTATGCTGAGCATGAGTGCGGAGAATTCTCGCACGTAGTCCCGCACTGATTTTGTCTGGCGGAGCTCCCGTAGTTTTCTCCTTGCATTATATTCAACATTCTCGGGGAAGAACTGCAGGCGTATAGCTGCCTTCAGTTCGGCCCATGTCTCGAGAGCATCTTCACCGGCCTTGATGGCTTTGTACTTCACACGCCACCAGAGTTTAGCATCACCCTGAAGATACATGGCAGCAGTTGCTACCTTCTTAGCTTCCTCCAGATCCCCAACAGCATCGAAATACTGTTCGACGTCAAAGATGAAGTTTTCCACTTCCTTGGCATTCCTAGCTCCACTATATGGCTTTGGCTCAGGAATTTTCAGCTTCTTTGTCGCGGAAGCGGAGTTCACAGCACCTCCGATTTGGTTTCCACCTCCTCGGAGTAGGCCCTGTAAAGCAGCGTTGACAACATTGAGTTGGTCTGTCAATTTGTCAATGGTTTGTTGCATGGCAGTCACCTTTTCTGCCTCTTGTGCCCTGTGGGCTAAATCCTCGGTGCGCTCCTGTTGGAGCCCCTCGAATTTCTCAAAGATTTCGGCTGCCTCTGTGGCTGCCGTCTGCCGGTCTCCCTCGGAGTCGCGACTGATGTTTTCAACGTCAACTTCGACCTGAAGCACCCTGCGGTCCAGGTCGTCCAACCTTTGCAGTAGGCTGGTTCTTAGTTCAGGCACCGTATCCATAATAGGCCGCAATACCTCAACCGTCCCTTCGAGGGCCGCAATGCGGTCCCCATGATTCACCATGGTCAGAAATGGTGGTATGTCAATACGTTCCCTCGTCCGATGTCGAGCCTAGGCTCTGATACCAACTGTTACGCGGCGCCTTCCTGAGATTCCTTGGAAGGGCGACGTAAGGCTAGGCAACTGATGTCAGTGCAGTTGCTGTCCGCCAACTGAGGTCCCCTCCGTACGCTAGACGAGATTGTCAGTGCCGGACAAGAAAACCAATGTCAAGAGCAATTGAGAGAACAGAAGTGAGAATTCAGAATGAAAGAAAGCTTGATTGCATTAATGAAAGCTATTACAGAAAAGCAACGCGGTGTCGAGGGGGAGAGACACCAGTACAGAGAATTGCTTGCTTGCTAGAAAGTTTTGATTGCTTGATCCCCCCTAATAGTACTTAAAAAAAATAATCCAAAGTTACAAGACTAGACTTGACTAAGCTAGAGAAACATAATGGAAGTACATGAAATAAAACTACTCTATATTTACAATGAAAATGACTTAGTTTTCTATAAGGCAGCAGCAGGTCCGTTGTCAGCAGCAGTGTCTTTGGCATCACGGTCTGCGCGCGCGGCGCTGTTGGCTTCTGCATGCGGCTTGGCGCTCGCGAGGGATATCGGTGGGGCGACAGAGGCACCTGCGCGCTTGTCACTTGGCGCGGCCAAGACCACGGGGCCGTCCGTGGCGCTAGGCATTGGGAGGTTCGCTAGGACGCCACGGGGCGCGCCCAAGGGGTCATGGGGCATGGCTGGAAAGCCGCCCATGACATACCGTATGCATCTGTGTAACTGCTCCGATCAAGGCAAATGACTGGCTAGTTGTGCCATAGCTGAGCTCTGTCAGATCACTATGCCTCGGGTTGAAAGAAGCCTGGGCGCCAGTCAGGGCTGGGAAGAATAATTTCGGTTTGTTGAGAGCAAGCATAGGCCATGTTTTGTATTTGTCACGTACTTACACATTAAGAAAAGGAAAAAGAAATTGAGATGCGGTATCCATTCCGGTCAAACTTATTAATATGCATTCTAGCGTCAAATGTAACTACGTAAGATAAAATCCGTTAAGGAAAATATAATTAACGTTTGTTGTCCATGGCTCTAAGCATAGGATTTACAGCATCACTTCCTCGTCTAGACAATTCGGCCTCTTATCTGTAGAATCAAACTGGAATTTTTTTTCAGGACAGTAATGTTTGACCAAAAAACGTAATTTTCGGTTAAAACAATTGTATTTATATAATGATGGGTTAAACCTAGTAAATGATAATATTTCTAGATGTGAGTTCCGAAAATGTGGCCAACGTTAAACAGATCTAGTGGGGGATTGACAATAACATGCATTAAATATTCCAAAAGGTATGAGCAATAATGGAGAAGTAACTAGTAATAAATAACAATAATTGGCACTTAAGTAGATAGAAGAAGTGGTTAACACAATAAAGAATGAACTAGATGATTGTTCCTCCTGACAATGATGAATGACAGATAAATCCTAGAATGATCGAACTATTCTCGGATCTGATGAAAAAGTGTGGAATAATATGAACAAGAATCTTGATGAAAAGGTAGTGTTTGTATCTTTACAAGGGAGAGAGAATCTTTATCAAACCTGTTCTTATCAAGTTTGTGTCACATGCCCACATTCATTGTCTTTTTTTCTATTCATATGAGACATATCCCTAACAAAGCCTAATAGTACATGTGCAGAGAATATTCACTAGAATATTTCCTTTATTATCCTATTGTAAAAACTAGTTGTTACAACCCTTTCTGCGGTGCTCGACCTTGATTATTGTTGACATCCCGACCACGAGCTTCGCCGTTTCTTGATCGACATCGACCGACTCTTTCCTCAATGCTACCTCGCCCAAA
This sequence comes from Nicotiana attenuata, assembly GCF_001879085.1. Lineage (NCBI taxonomy): Eukaryota > Viridiplantae > Streptophyta > Magnoliopsida > Solanales > Solanaceae > Nicotiana > Nicotiana attenuata. Next base: position 16,370,667 of record NC_031998.1, read on the forward strand.
ATGTTCTGTTGCAGATTTTGACCTATACAGTTAGCCCCTTCGCTTATTGAGGCCGGCCTCAGACGACCTCGATGAGCAGATTTTGTTGGTTGTGGTCGAGAAGAGTGGATGAGTGGGTCGGATAGTTAAGTTTGGGACGAGCCGGCAACATGACCTTTCGCGAGCCACAACTTTTGAGGTTATGTCGTTTCTACACTAAAGTGATGTCATGACATCATGGGTCATTATGGCGCATTTTTTTGATGCTTTGCATCGTTTCCCGTGTGTCTGTCTGTTGGGAATGCTGTTTCGATTCCAGTGCTGGGTAATAATGGCATAATTTCTTGGTTTTGATGCCCAAATTCTTATAAGGGCATTCACTTGTTCTTTACGTATTTTTCACATCGAAACCTTGTGCCTTCTTCTCCTTACTCCATTATTGTGCGTTTTCTTTCCGGGTTCCAGTGACTTCTGTTGCTTCTAACCCTTCTTCACTTGAATATCCTTTCTTTTATCAGAATTATGGTTAATGTGTCTTCTGGTTCCGGTGGGGGGAAATAACCCTGTCCCCTTGGCGGTGATTATGCCTCCTCATGCTGATGGCGTTTCTGTTGCCATTGAAGACGAGAAATTTCCTACAGTGGAGGAAATAATTCCTCGTGGTGAGAAAGTTAGGTCCGACTTCTCAAAGGCGCCTGAAGATGAGCCCGAGGCCTCTAAGTCGGCCATGAAAGAGGCTGATCTACCAGAGCTTAGGGCTAAATTCAACATTTCCGCTCATATCGATTTGGTCCCAGCAGGGATAATGCGGTTCAAATCCACCGCCCCAGGTATTGCGCGTTCTATGCGTACCCTTTCCAGGTTGGCTATGCTCTTCCCCTTCTCCTATTGGCGGAGGAATTTTGTCGCTACTATGGCGTGTGTCTCGCTCAACTCGCCCCATATATCTACAAGCACATCAGGATGCTTACTAAATTTGCAAAGTTGGTCGGGGTCGAGATCCTACTCCGACATCTTATGCATCTCTTCGCCCCTAGTTTCTATAGGGGACGATGTTGAGCCTTCGCCATCGAGGGGGCAAATTCCTGGTGGTGAAGATGGACGACAAGGCTAATCGTCAGTTCTGGCATATTTTTTTCTTTGTTAGAACCGAAGACGTGGTGGCCAATGCGGACAGCTTCCCTGAAACTTGGAGTTATACTCGTAAGTCCAATCTTCTTTTGTTAAAACATTTGATATGCCTATTTTAGTCGTAGGCTCTGAACTCTTGTTACCTACTTGTGTAGCTAAGACAATGCCCCCTCCTTTGGTCGGGGAATTTCTGATTGGGTTGGGCGGGTTCAGCCTCACATCGTGGGAATTCGTGAATGGCCGGGCTTTTTTAAGAAGTTCGGGACTGCCCTTTCCTTGACCGGTGAGTTTGTTTTTTTGTTGTTGTTTTGGCCTCTTAGTTTGCTCTTGATGATGGTGAGAACCTTATTTTGATTCTTTCTTTACCAGCCCGAGGATCTTCGAGGAGGCCGAGGGATCTCCCTCATGCATTTCGTAAGAGGAAAACTGCCTCCTCTTCGGCGTCCATCCCCACTACGACCGTGGCTAGGCCTAATCGTTCATCCGCATTTGTTCTTTCTTCGACCGCGGCTAGATCTGATCGGTCTTCGGCACCATCTACTGCTGCCTCAGCATCGATTTCTTCTCCGCCTGCAGATATTTCGACAGCGGAGCTTCCAGCTTCCCCTTTGTCCTGTCTTGTGGACGAGGAGGAGGAATCATTGCCGAGCGACGAGAATTTGGTTCCCCGCAAGAGAAGGTCGGTGGACTTTGGTGATGGGGTTGCCCGGGCTGTAGATTCAGTAATGGATGATTTTGTCATCCGCGAGACGGCGACCATATTACTTGAGGACGACGTCGAGCAGGCGTCTGATGTTCTGATATCGGCGGAGGCCGTAGAGGGCGTACCTCTTCCCTTCACGGCGGTAGGAGTCGAAGGGTCGGCCGCTGTGGCTTCTGATAATTTGCAGAAGGAGGGGCCATCGACTTCGCATCCGGCTAATGATGCTTCTGCGCCGGCCGATGGGAGAGGCAAAGGCATTTTCGAGGATGGCTACGAGACGGGTTCTGATCTTGATGCTGATGAGATGAGGATGGAGGAAGGATTTAACCAGCTCGAGGTTAGACTGGAGGGGTCCACGCGGACTATTGCGATCCCCATGGATCGGGATTTATTAATAAATACGGAGAACGTGGTTACTGCGCTTCGATCCCTTTTGCTCCGACGTGGAAGGTAAAACCCTCCAAGAGCTGGATGATGTTACCTTGTCGAGGAGCATAGCCGGCCTATCTCTCAGGGTAAGTTTTTCGACCCTTCTCGTTTCTGTTCGTTATGTTCAACGTTTAGGCTTCGTTCTTATTATGTCTGCTTTCTTTTTCTTTCTTTTTCAGACCGTGATTTTGGAAATTGAAAGTGCCCGAAGAGAGGAGAGGCGTAAGGCTATTTTTATTAAGTTGCAGCGAAAATACGGCAAACACCATGGCAAGTACCGGGAAATTTGTAGGCGGTTTGGTGAGGGCGACAATTTGCAGGCCCTTCAAAACTAACTGAAGGAGAAGGATGACGAGCTGGTGAGGGTCATCGAAAAGTGCAGCGTCTTTGAGGGGACGCTAAGAAATAAAGAGGAAGAGCTCGAGGATAGCAGGGCCGTGGAAGCTCAGTGTGGCGATCTCCAGGCACAGGTGGTCGAGCTGCACAGGCAGTTGGAGGAGTGTCGCCTGCAGATGGAGGTTCTTCACGGCAAGATTACTGAGAATCAAAACGAGCTGGAGAGGGCGGAGTCTGCTTGATCGGCGGCTTCGAGGAAAGCGGAGTCCCTAGAGGTAGTGATTCGGACTCTCCATTCTAAGTGAGAGAGTGATTTGGAGACAGCGAGACTTAAAGAGGAGCGGCTTGATGAGAGGATTGGGGAGTTGGAGAGAAACAACTCCCTCCTTCAGGACCAGGCGGCCGCCTTAGAGGCTGAGATGACTCAAATGCTTGCACAGCCGTCATCTTCTCATTCTTCATATTTCCCAAACGTTCTCCGGGAACTGTATGAGGAATGTATTCACGCTGAGGCTCAGTTAGATGTGTTATGAGATTTGTATGCGGCGGGATCTTTTCCGGGGGCCGCCTTTGAAGATGCTCGTGTTAAGGCTCGTGAAGCTCGAATTGCTTGCGGGTATGATCCTGCTATGCCGAAGGCCGGTGAAGATGAGAGGGACGTGGGTGTGGACCAGATTGAAAAGGACGTCTGGTACTAGGACGCGTACCCTAAGGGCTGTGTTGATGGTGAGGGGGCAGATGGAGATGGCCCAGATGGTCAAGCTGATGGCACTGATGGGCCTGGCAGCGACTAGTAGTTTTTCTTCTTCCTTCTTTTATTTTGCTGTAAACTTGTGCGTTTTTTTAGGCGTCTTTATGAGGCTTTGCAAAAATATTCGAAGTATGAAATTCCAACTTTGTTATATGTACCTGATTCTCTTCCTGCTGTTCGTACTTGTATGTTTTTTGATTTTATCGCTTGGTTGCCTTGATTTTCTTAGCCGTCACTTAGTTCAAATAAGGTCGAACATATCCTAAGTTTAATTACGGCTGAGTATTAGTAGGTGTTAGTTCGAACGAGGTTGAACCAAAACCTGAGTTTGATTATGGCTAAGGGCCAGTAGTTGTTAATTCGAACGAGGTCGAGCACATCCTACGTTTAACTATGGACGAGGGCTAGTAGATGTTGGTTCGAATGAGGTCAAACATATCATATGTTTAATTATGGCCGAGGGCCAATAGGTGTTAGTTCGAATGAGGTCGAACATACATATGTTTGACTATGACCGAGGGCCAATAGGTGTTAGTTCGAATGAGGTCGAACATACATGTGTTTGACTATGCCGAGGGCCAATAGGTGTTAGTTCGAACAAGGTCGAACATAACCTATGTTTTAGCTATGGCTGAGGGTTGTTAGGTGTTGGTTCGAACGAGGTCTAACATAACGTATGTTTGACTATGGCCGAGGGCCAGTAGGTGTTAGTTTGAAGGAGGTCGAACATAACGTATGTTTGACTATGGACGAGGGCCAGTAGGTGTTAGTTCGAACAAGGTCAAACATAACTTATGTTTTAGCTATGACTGAGGGCTGTTAGGTGTTGGTTCGAACGAGGTCGAACATAACATATGTTTGGAACGTGGTTTCCAAAGTGACGTCACCAGCCAGGAGGGGAGTGTGATTTCACTAGATGTTCGCTCAACTTCATTGTTAAAACCTGTTAGCGGATGCAACGCGGCACTATCTATCTTCGAGTTTCATTTGTGTAAGTACTCGAAAGTGGACAATGCACGCGCCGCTCCCATCTTCTACCATAATGCGTCTCACATCGGTATCTAAAATTTATAAAGCGATAACAAGGGTATCATAGTGAGGGAAAACCATACCGTTGGTTTCTGACTTATCGAAGATGATACTTTCTTCGAGTTCATCATACCGTTCGTGGGTGATTGACCATTTGAGCTTGTGGGTTGTGGTGAACTTCACACTGTTGATGGAAGCATCGTCGCTGCCGCTGATGATCATGTGGACGATATGGGTTGGCGAGGGCGGTTTCGGCGGTCCTTGATGTTGTTCACGTCCTCTGGCAAAGTCGGTCCTTCCCTGGTCGCTCAACAACTCTTAGAGGTGTCCCTATCGTAGCATGTTTATGACCTCCTGTCTTAGGGCGATGCAATCCTCAGTTTTGTTCCCCCGCTCTTGGTGGAACTCGCAAAAGGCGTCCGATATTCTAGTACTCGGGTCTGACCTCATCTTTTTTGGCCACTTCACCTTGGTCCGAGCTTCTCCAAGGCGTAAACTATTTCTGTAGGTGACACACAAAAATTGTGAGCAGATAATAAATAGGGCATACCTCTTTCATTCCGGTGAGTCCCTGTCCTTGATCTGGGTGGGCCCTTTTCGTGGCTGGAGGAGGACACAATGGCAGCTCTGACATATTGTAGATGTCGTTCCTTGTTGGTTCGTGGAGCTGCGAGGTCCCTTCTGATATCATTTCTTCAATCTTTTTTGGATTTGGCATGTATCGAGGTCAATGGATGAGTCGGTCCATTGAGGTCGACCTCGTCTGCTCGGACCTTGGCACAATACGCGTTGTGTATTTCATCCCAAGTAGTTGGGGGGTGGTGCTTCATGAGCCGACTCAATAACTTTCTTGTTGCCCTTGAACCATTTCTACTCAGCCTGTTCTGAAAGGCTGCGATCGCCATCCCTTCCGATACGTTCGGCAAGGTCATTCTTACTCGATTGAACAGGGCGAGGAAGTCCCTAAATCCTTCTCCTAGGGACTTTTTAATAGCAAATATGTCGTTTACTCTCGCCTCGACCTTCTTGGCCTCAACATGGGCCGTTACGAACTTGTTGGCCATTTCTTCGAAAGTTTCGATGGAACGCGCAAGCAGTTGTGAATACCATGTTAATGCTCCTCTCACGAGGATCTCGCCGAATTTTTTCAACAAAATGAAGGATACTTGTTCCTTGGCGAGATCATTGCCTTTCACAGCGGTGATGTAGTGAGTCACATGGTCTTCGGGGTCGGTCATGCCATAATATATTTTCAAGTAGGGATGTATTTTAAAGGTTTTTGGTATGGTATGTGGGGTGGCGTTGTCGCTATATGGCTGCTCGACGAACCAGCCGACGTCTCTCTTCGGCAAGAGCTCAGGGGCGCTCGGTATCTTATCAACCCTTTCTTGGTGTTCTCTCATTGGGTCCCAGAGTGCTTTGTTCTCATTCTCCATTTCCTCCATCCTTCTGCGAAAGCATCGTAACCTGCACTGTTAATGACATTGTGAGTAATACTTGTCGTGGGAGGAGAAGGGAATTGGTTGTGTTACTTGTCTGCTATTTGTGTAACGCAAGTCTTCGCATTTTCTTTAGCCGTGTCCCGAGTGGGCTTATGGAGGACGCTGGTTAGCGTATCAGTTAGCCAAGCCTCAAGGAGTTTTTTCACAACTGGGGGCATCTCCTCCGCCACAGATGTGGAGGCTCCCTTACCAAGAGATTTTGTGATGCTGCAGTGAGGAGGAGGTGATCCATCTCGTCTAGGGGAGGCAATGGGCATTGCGTCTTTGTCTGTTGTTTCACATCTCTCATTGATGACGTTCATGAGGTTAATCGGGAGGTCACTTATTATTCTCGTCCTTTCTTCTCTGTTACCTGCCATATTGTATTTGTGCATGCAAAGAAAGGAGATCTTGTTCGTGCTTGTTTTTTTTTAATGTTAGTGATCCGTGTTAGTAATAGATCTAGAGGAAACAAAAATTTAACTAGGAAATCCCCCACAGACGGCGCCAAATTATTTGACCAAAAAGCGTAATTTTCGGTTAAAATAATTGTATTTATATAATGATGGGTTAAACCTAGTTAATATAATATTTCTAGATGTGAGTTCCGAAAATGCTGCTAACGTTAAACAGATCTAGTGGGGGATTGACAATAACATGTATTAAATATTCCAAAAGGTATGAGCAATAATGGAGAAGTAACTAGTAATAAATAACAATAAATGACATTTAAGTAAATAGAAGAAGTGGTTCACCAATAAAGAATGAACTAGATGATTGTTCCTACTGACAATGATGAATGATAGATAAATCCTAGAATGTTCGAACTATTTTCGGATCTGATGGACAAGCGTGGAATAATATGAACAAGAATCTTGATGAAAATGTAGTGTTTGTATCTTTACAAGAGAGATAGAATCATTATCAAAAGTCTGTTCTTATCAAGTGTATGTCACATGCTCACATTCATTGTCTTTTTTCCTATTTATATGGGACATATCCCTAACAAATCCTAATAGTACATGTGTAGAGAATATTCACTAGAATATTCCCTTTATTATCCTATTCTAAAAACTAGCCGTTACAGCCTTTTTGCGATGCTCGACCCTGATCATTGTTGACATCCCGACTACGAGCTTCACCGTTTCCTGATCGACCTTGACCGATTCTTTCCTCAATGCTACCTCGCCCTAAATGTTTTGTGGCAGAATTCGACCTATACAAGTAACATGTTGCATAGCAGCCTCTGCAAGTTTGCTCATAATGCTTTTACAAACCTTTCTCTTGACCAAGTTCTAAGCTTGTCTACAGTCTGATACCCCGGGCTGAAAACATGGTGATTAAGACCCGAGAAGGATGTCGTTATTCTTAAAAAAAAGATACTATATGAGAAGAAGAGTAGGGTTTTTTCGGACATATTAAACATAATTGGACACCAAGAACAGAAGAAGATAGGGGGAATTACACATAAATACAACTCACACACATGTATTGCAACTAAGTAGCCTATATTTAACTTTGCAAAGCTATAGCCCAAAAATAATATGCTAAGATTCAACAATCAACTCCAATAGGTACTCAAAATTACTATTCAAATTTTAAAAACTCAAGCTTTTAATCTAATTTCCGAATAAGTAATTGTGACTCAGATATTAGTTCAACAAACCAAATCCACTTGGGTGGTAAAAATTAGATTTTTAAGATAATCCATCATCGTTAAACACGCTTAAATATCGAATATGGTTTTTTTGTGAAATTTGTAGTGGATGTAGTTTATACTTCTTAGAAATAGTATAGCGAGGTTGTATACAAAATTTGACGTTCATTTAATGAAGATTTGGACTGGTCCACTATTGTTAAACAAGCTTAAATAAGTGGGTTTAAATTTCGGATTTAGTTTCAGGAGAAATTTGGAGTGAGTGTTATTTAGATTTGGTAGAAATAGTATAAGGAGGTTGTATATAAAATTTGAAGTAATTTAATGGAGATATGGACTGGTTTTGAACAAGAATTGCAACTGAAAATCGTAGAAGAAGTTCGTCTACAAACGCTTGTATATATGTATAAAAGTGTAGAATGGTGTATAAGAGGTGTTTATACACCCATATACACTATTATACATCATTATACAAAAACTGACTTCGTCTTCTTCCCTGCGTCTTTTTTGAAATTTAACTCAAATAACTTCAAATTTAAATTTTGAATTCCTTTTGATGTTTTTAATCAATTGAAACAACACCCGATCCAAATAACTAACAAACTCACAAAATTCTATTTTCGAAAGCATAGCTTTGAATGGCCTTCAATGGTGGGACTTCTACTCTTCAATTTTCTTACATTGCAACCCGGTGATACAGGGGAAGAAGCAACAATAGTGGACAACTCCTTAAAGCATATGTAGAAGATGTGAGAAGAAGAGAGACAGAAAGCCAAATAAATAATAATAAAAAAAAAACTGAATTACCATTACTAATTTAACGTGCGCATTATGTGCAAAGAAAAATTGAAAAAATGACACTGTATAGTCGCTGTAAAAAAAAATAGCCAAAAAAATATATAAAATTTGTATATAACATACAGAAATGTATGTTATATACAAAATTATACAAATTTTATACACTTTTTCGGCTACCAGATGTAAATAATTTCTGGCAAAAGTGATAATACCCCAAGAAAATTTTAGAATATGTACAATATGGGCTAAATTAGGTTGGGACTTCAAATGTGGATCATTTTCGGACGGGGTGTAGGCCCAAGTGATATCTGATGTAATTTTGTGTATATCGAAGCTTTGTCCCTGATTATTGGCTGATAAGCATTTACTGCTACCTGTGAAAGATATGACTTTCATGGCTAACACAGAAGGACTCAACAGTTAACAATTCATAGATTACTTATGCCAAGCTGATAAGCCATTGTACTAGCATGTGGCTTCTTTTAACAGCCTGGACAAACTTCAAAAACGTCTGTTTGTCCATGGCTCTAAGCATAGGATTACAGCATCACTTCTTCCTCTAGACAACTCGGCCTCGTTTCTGTAGAATCACCTTGAACTGGAAAAATGTTAGTACACGACAGTTCATCCCGTCAGAAAGTTTATTGCTAACATGAGAACAGCTGCAGAAAATTTTAGAAGAATAGAAGTAGCAAGAAATAAGAAGTCATCCTTTATGCACAAAAAATTGACTCAACTGATTCCTTGTTTTGAACTTTGAAGCACACTCGTTAATTCTATAAATTCTAAGCTGGTAAAGAACATGTTGCAGAGCAGCCTCAGCATGCAGGTGGAGGAAAATGCATGCAAACCCTCATTGGACAAATATGGAACACCAATAAAGGGAACATTTTGCCTTCTCATTTTTTCTTCTTCCTAGATCTAACAACGGAAAAATGTTATTCTCTCTTCCTTTTCTTACTCAACGTTCCAGTTCCTCTTTGAAATTCTATCCTAAGATTGTTCTGACATGAAATAAGGAGAAACAGATGGATATGAAGCTTTTGTTATTGACTGAAGAAATTACAGCACAAGTGAATGAAGTGTTACAAATACGGCCTTCACCTCAACCTCACCAGAAAACAACACCCCAAAGAAACGAAAAAGGAAAAGAAGAAAAAGGACAATGACTCATGGATGTGAAACTTCCTTCTTGGCCAGTTACATGTAAAATCTAGCACAGAAATAATTTACATATGTTTTCTGGCTATCTTATTTTTTTCTTTGATATTAGATCATATTTTCTCCAACCCCATCACTCAGGCAAATACTTCATTTAGAAATTTGGACCGGCAGCCAGGATCTCCTCAGCCAGGTTGTTATCAGTTCCGATCTTGTAGTTTGTGAATACCTCAAAATTCTTCCTAAAGAGACCTCCCAGCTTCAACAGGGTATCCTTGTGAGCCTTCTTGTCAGGCCACTGTAGCAACATACGAGATTATACATTTTAGCACAAAGTTATTTGCAGAATATAGCAATTAGACGACGCTGAGGTGTATGCTAATTACTTACAGTGTTCATAGGATCAAGAATCTCGGAAGGTACTCCCTCGAGTTCAGTTGGAATCTCCAGTCCAAATACCTCAGTCTTCTTGTAATTTGCATTCAAGAGGGCCCCGGAGTGGATAGCATCGATGATCTTCCTTGTGTATGCTAACTTAATACGGCGACCTGATCCATAGCTGGTCATAAAAATAGAAATTTGTTACCTATATAATCCAATTGCATTACATATTGTGGTGACTGCTCTTAGTATTATCTTTACCTTCCACCTGACCAGCCGGTGTTCACAAGCCATCCGGTAGCTCCATGTTTCTTCATCTTCTCAGCAAGCATAGCTGCATATTTTGTTGGATGAAGCATTATAAATGCTGCACCAAAACATGCTGAAAATGTTGCTGTAGGCTCCTTAATACCATCCTCAGTTCCTGCCACCTGTGAAATATATTGTCAAAGCAATAGTTATTACATCTATATATCTTGATTGTAATTTGTGAGGCATGTCAGATTTAATGTTTATATTACCAAAGCTGTGTAGCCACTGATAAAGTGGTACATTGTCTGCGCCAAGTTCAATTTGCTGACTGGCGGGAGCACGCCAAATGCATCACATGCAAGCAGGATGACGTTCTTTGGATGAGGACCAACACATGGTATTTTAGCATTTGGAATGTATTCAATTGGATATGCTGCCCTGGTGTTCTCTGCAGTCAAACCATTCCATTATAGCGATGAGACAAAATCAGCTGAAGATCACTTTGAGATGAAAAATCTCTATTCAATTCAACAAAAGTTATTACCTGTTACAGATTTGTCTGCATAATCCACTTCTCGAGTGTGTTCTTCGAAAACCACATTTTCCAGCACTGGATAGAGAACAAGCATATCAATTTGGGTTCACTTGACAGCAAATAATGTCAAGACATCATGGGAATCAGGAAAAATACCAGTGCCAAACTTGATGGCATTCCAGATATCAGGCTCCTTCTCCCTTGAAAGGTCTATGCATTTGGCATAGCAACCTCCCTCGATGTTTGAGACACCATGATCACTCCAGCAGTGTTCGTCATCTCCAATCAGGTATCGGTTGTGGTCAGTAGACAATGTTGTCTTCCCAGTTCCTAATAAGTTGAACAAGAAAATGCAGAAAGAGAAACATGAGTCGTTTATGGAAACAAAGAAGGTAAGTTTCGCTGTAAGATATAAAGGTTAATTAGAGGGGACGAATCATTGCTGCTCCACCAATCCCTTTAATGCTATACCTGATAATCCAAAGAAGAGAGCAACATCTCCTCCTTTTCCCATATTGCAGCCAGAGTGTAGAGAGAGGATTTGGCGCTTAGGCATTAGATAGTGCATTAGGCTGAAAAGACCTTTCTTCATTTCCCCAGCATACTGTGTGCCAAGGATGACCATTTCCTTCCTAGCAAGATTGACGTCTATGCTAGTGGAGGAAGTCATATAGTGGGTGTAACGGTTACATGGGAATTGACCAGCATTGTATATTGTGAAGTCCGGAGTACCAAATTCCTCCAGCTCTTCAGCAGTGGGTCGGATACACCTGTCACCGACCCCGTTATTCCATTGCACTCACTAACATGTTTTAATTTATATCTTTTGTGTTCCTTTTATTAACTATGGCTAGCTCTTTACTGGTTGTAAAATCTAAATCAGTAAAATTGTAGAAGTAGAGGATACTTATCTGATGAGCTATAACACATAAGAATATAAAACAGAGTTATGAAAAAGGATCATGATCAGTTTCTTACATGTTGTGCATGAACAAGGAGTGATAAGCTCTGGCAGATACAATTCTAACTTTGATACGATTGTTTGGATCCCAGTTGAGGAACTGATCATTCACGTACACCTGAAATGAGACCCGAGTTGTTTAACATTTTGACTGCTTAGTAACTAGCAAATAGTCAGAAAACATTGTATTTTCATCATTTTAAAATGATTGAAGCTTCTTATTCTTGTTTGTATTTTACTGATAACTTTTCTAAGACTTAAACTTCTGAAATCAACAAAAGAACTATGATCTCGATCTTCAGATACCTTAAAAAGTTATTTGAATACAATTGTATGTAGCAGATATGAATGGGCAGATATTTCATCCATATTGGGACCCAAAAATTAATACTACCATTTTGTTTGTTGTAGAAAATATGTGTACATAATTCATTAAAATGTGGACAAATATGTTCAATTATTGAATATATCCCATCCCTAATAGAAGATAGGAGATATGTTGCACCATAACCATAAGTGTCTAATGTCCTGTGGCCATGCTCTATCTTTAATGGGATTAAGAATAGTTACATCATTTGCTGCAAGAAACAACCCGGAAATATGCTGCCCTCGTCGTTATTATAATCTTAGTATACAGTAGTATGAATAAGACAATGTAATATAAAATTTGTGACAGCTAGCTGTACATATCATATAACACGAAAAAAAAAAAGGACTGAAAATAGTTTGCTCCATACAAGTAGTAGTATTTTATTTATGTGAAGTAAGGCACTCCTACAGATTATCGAAGAATGACTATGGACTGAGTACTATCTATCTCCTCAAGTTCAGGAATTGAATTATTAATTGTCCGACTCTATTTTTAGTGAGGTACTTATTTTTTAGGCAAATAAACGCGGTGATGATGTAGATGATGATTGGATAGCAGTAAGCAAGGCAGAAGCATAACTTTTATATCGTTGACATTAATAACCAAGTGGATAGGGTATAGAAACAGTGGCGGATCAAGGGTGGCAGATACGGGTTTACGAGAACCCACTAACTTTTCCACGGACCTTAAAGTTCACTAGATATCTATAAATACTTGACGGTGAATTGAATTATTATTGTATATTAAGTTGAAATTGTTGTAGTAACTCATAAACTTTAAATCCTGAATTCGTCTCTGTATAGAAATTAAGAGATCTTTAGTGCATGTTAAAAATGATTATGAAGACCTTAGTGAAATGATAATATTGTTTAAAATCAAGTAAATACCTTCTCCAACGAGCAAAGGTAATCAACAGCTCTTTCTCTGTTGATTAAGAAAGTCTGCTCGTCCATTTCGATATTGGGCGAGCCCCTGTTACAAAAAATCATTACAATCACGACGTCAGAAAGTGACACTACAAATTTAAAATAATAATTTTATGGAATAAAGAAATTTATAAATTAATATCATATCTAAACGGATATACGGATCCAGGATTTATATACGTGTAATTGTTTTTTTAATTTTATATGTATACATATATAGACAGAGTAAAAAAAAGGGGACTTACTTTCCCCACCAAAGATCTTTCTCAGTGGTTTCGTCTCTAACAACACGCTTGTCTCTAGGGGAACGGCCCGTTTTGGCTCCCGAAAGTGTGGCCAATGCACCACTGGACGTGATAAATGAACCCTTCTCATACTTGATTGCTTGCTCATACAACTCTACAAAAAGGAAGACATAAAAAGTGAATTATATTCTTTAAAAAATATTGAGCGTTTAACCATACAGTAGCCCTTTTTTCCATTCATTTTCACTTTTCAAGATTTAACCAAAGTAGTGAAGTCATTAGAATAAGAAAAGATTTGTACGGTATATTACATCAAGACTTTCTAAATTAATCAATTAATTTGATTATGCACCTAAATTTGAAAATGGCACAAGAATTCAATTAAATTAGTGACTATAAAAAGTAAAAGGGAGGGTGGTGGGCAGGCACTATTATTATTAGAGTCAAAGATTGGAAGAGTCAAGAAAGATGATACTAGTAGAAAATTATTTACCAGCAGGAGAGAGATTGTAGAGGATGTGAGTGAACTTAAGGGCACTGTCACTAATGTTAAGGGTGGGCGCGTGGTAGTGGTGAGTTGCATGTGACTGTGCCACCTTCGGCGTTTCCGCTTGCCTTGCCGGGTCTCCTTTCACCACCTTTGGACCAGTCTCTCGTGTCAATGATGCCAATGACGCACTATTTTTAGATAGTGAAAAAACAATAAGTTTAGCATGTTACCAAATTAGGGGAAGCAAATAGAAAAGAAATGGAAATGTCGTCATACTCACTAAATTTTAAATTTTTACGTTAAGATTCACAGGTAAATAGTAGGAAAGTGATTTTCTTTTTTTGGTGGAATAGTAATTTTCCACTTGTAGTTAGGATACGTTACCACTAGATCACAACTTTAACATTTCTAAGAAAATTTCTTTTTTCATTTTTTTGTTATTTTTTGGTTGAGATAAACACGTAAGTAATTGAAAAAAGAAAAAGTTGGACGAGTTGATATATATTATGCAGTTACTGTGAAAAACCATAATGACTAGAAAAACTCCTAATTTAATCTTTTCTTTTTGGCAACATAATGGGTGCAGCGACTCGAGACAATATTGCAACGTTAAGACACCACGATAAAAAATGGAGATAGCAAGCAAGTGAGATGTACCTTTCTCTTTAAATAGAGATAATATTATGTGGGCCAATGTTACACGCACTAAATATCACACCGATATCATAGACACTAGATTTCTTTCCTTATTTCAGCTAGACATTAATTTCGAAATGGATTAATAGGACAAAGAAGATCCTATATTTTCACCACAAAAAAGACGTCGTATGAGTAAGATGTAAACTTCTATGGCAATTAAATATCAATCCTAAAACATATATTATGATTACCTAATGGATTGGAGCTGTTGTTTCTGGCGTTCTTCTTCAGAAACGGCAACGCCAAAGACATGGGGGGATTTTATCGGAGTAGTGGGCGCTGATTTCTTCTTCTGAAGAGAATGCAACTCGTCCAATGTCTGCGCTTTCATCGGCGTAGCACTGTCGTCATGACAAACCACGTTGTCATCGTCTGTCTTCTGTGTCTGGATCTTCGGCAGCCCACTTCTCCTTTTACTGTCGAAACTAAATCCTCCATTTCCGTTTGATGCCATCTTTATCCTGCAAATATAATCACAAGAAAGGAAAAAAAAATACCATCAATTAACAATTTATAGGGCATGTCCCAACTTTATCAAAGCGAATTTATCAGAACGTGTATGATCTTATTATATGCAAGTATTTTAATATTTTTTGCCTATCTATGCATTGTTCGAGCTGAAAGCAATATGTTCGGGTGAATTCTCAGCGTCCGCCTTTGCATTTCCTCCACTATAGTATATAACTATTACGCTAATTTTGGAAATTCACGTTCACAAATCATTGATGTTTATGGAGGAATTAAGATGTTTGATAATATGCTGAAGAGAAAACAGAGATGAAAAGGAGAGCTAATTACCAGAATCAGAGAGGAAGATGGTGATGAGAATGAAGACTTGAGAAAAGCTGAAACTTTAAGCAAAAACGAAAGGGTTCAACCATACACTGTATTCGAAGTGAATTAAGTTGAAAACCAACAAATCGAAAGATGTGTTCTTTTGGGCAACTGAGCTGCTGAATTTATAGTGCCTTGTCACACGGTTCAACCTTTGGTTCAGCTAACCATGGTTAATGGATAACCCAGAGAGTTGTCAAGATAAGATTTTCCAAACTTAAAAAAGAAAATGTTTTAAATGGCTGGAAAAAGACAACATGCACAAGTAAGGCCGTTAATTAATTTCTCAAACTGAATACTTAAGTACATAAAAGATGAATTACTTGCTAATGGAATTCAAAAGAGGAACAAACACCGGAAATTGAGATAAGGATCTTAACCTTCTATTCTTACGGGATTAACAGAGTAAATTTTTGTAATATTTATACAGGTATTTATATCAGACCATATTAACTTAACACGATTAAGTGATTTAATGAGAAATAATATATGTACTAATAATTAACCGTACTTTAATGAATAGGTGTATGCACAAATATTGAAACACATATCATGTATCTAGTGATCTGATATAAACACCCACGTGAATAAGTGTTTACCTTAAATATTTATTCATATAAAAGATTGAGATCCTCTTTTTTATTTTCATTAGATGTTTGAACTAATATTAGTAAAGAACCAGTCAACTGACTGAAAAAATGATAGATCTTGACAATTCAATTTTTAGCACATATCATATCTAATTATTTCTTACGTGGATAACTATAATATAGGTACTTTTTCTAAATTTCTATGAATTAATTAGATCCGTAAATAATGGAGAGCAGATAGAAGAGGACGTTTAATTAGAACATTAGGGCCGGTTTGACCATAATTCTTTTTTTTTTTTTTTTTACTTTTTTTCAAAATCAATATTTTGCCATAAAAATTTAATTTTCACTTGAAGATGTATTTTAGATTTTTTCGAAAATTTTAAAAACTTCAAAAAACTGTTTTTCAAAATTTCACTTCAGATCACTCACAAAATTTTAAAAACAATCCAAAATTGTATTCATGTCCAAACACAACTCCAATTTTCAAACGCCATTTTTACTTAAAAAAGATTTTACTTTTTTCCGAAATTTTACAATTCTTATATCCAAACGCCCACCTAGACGCTGTGCTGCAACAACAAATCCTATAACTTTGAACTTCGCTAACAAAATTAGCAGGCTTAATAATTACATTTTCATTTTCTCTTATTAAAAGAAAAGGAAAAATAAAACAAAAAGATAGAGGAGAAAAGGTCAATTAGGGAATTTAATACAAGTGAGAAATAAGGGTGGACAAATATACGTAAGTGTTCGGTGCCAAACGAAGAAATCGGTCGTATTGCGGGTGCTGGATACACGTCAGAGGCGTAATCACAAGGCCAAATTTGACATTCTGTATTTGTTCTCTTCTTTATTCTATCTGTTACTGCTGCATTAGCAGCTGCTGCAGCTATGCATCGTCTGCTCATCTGCAATTTCCGTAATTTATGTGATGGTTTTATCAACTTGGCGTTACAGAAATATTTAATACCATATTAAGTTATTAACTACATCTTTTAATCAATGAGTTGTAGAATCAATGTTTATTTTTTAAGTAATTAGAAAAATCATGAAAAAATGGAGGAAAGGTAAAACTGAACGAGAGGATCCTTGGCTCAATGATAAGTTAACCCCTGTTTTTTTTTTGATTGAATAAGTTATCCCCTGTTAAAACATAATTCATCCAACTGGTCGAGACTTGAGCATGAGAATATATATATATATATTTATTAGCAAGTCATTTTAGACATTATTCAGGTTAATTCATCTACAAACTTGTGCCAATTTGGCGCTGTATACTTCGGCTAAATTAACAGAAGACTTATCAAAATATCAAACATAGATTCACTTTCTAATTTGGTTTGCTTGATATAGTCATAATTGCAAAAGTCTTTTAATAGTTTGATTTGGTTATTAAATAAGTTACAAAAGAACAAACAAATGAAAAGTGATAAACATTGGACGAGTTGGGTTATGAATAATTGTTTTAGCCTCCGTGTTAACCGATGCATAGACCCAAACAAACATTGAACGAGTTATCATCGTATCCATTTATTGATTCGATTCATTTTAAACGTCCAAATACAGGCATATTTTCCTTTTTCCTTACCCTACATATCCAATAAATTTAAAAGAACGCGTCAAGTGATTTTCTTATTAGTTATAAGAGACAGATCTACCTTAGTTTAGGGAAACAAATCAGGAAACTTGTAAATATTCAAGTCATTTAATTAAGACTCTTTTGAAAAAGAAAAGCGCTCTTAGTTGTAGTTACACACTTACACCTACCATATGGTAAAGCTGTATCTGGGGTAACACTTGGTTACGGCTGTTTAAGACAACTATCCTAAAAGCAAGTGGTAAAGAAACTTCTTAAGTAGACTCTCTCTCTTCTATTTATGCTTCAATTAGGGTACTCCCTTCGGTCCAAAATAAGTGATTTTTTGGTCTTTTTTTGTGGTCCAAAATAAGTAATTTTTCAGATTTCAAGAATGAATTAATTATTTTTTTCCTACATTGTCCTTGGAGTAAATAGTGTTGGAATATGTGTTAGGAGTGTTTATGTGAGATAGTAAAGGTTAATATGGTCAATTCCATTACTAATTAATGCTAAAAGGTGAATTTCTTAATCTGTGTGAAAATATCTAAAAAATCACTTATTTTGGACCGGAGGGAGTATTGGACTTTAGTGTTTATTGGGAATTGGACCAAGATTTCGTTCCAAATTTGACCTTTTTATCACCGTAATTAATTACTACTCCACCTTTTTTCCTGAGTCCATTACTCTAATAGTCACTCAACTATCCCAAATTATTTTCTAAAGTCACTTTTCTTTTGTTTGTAACAACAAAGTCAATGAACCATGCCTATTGCACTCAGAAGGTCACTCAACTAGATTTTCCAAATTTTGGATTGACAAATACCTAATTTACTCTCCAAATTATAAACATTTATCTTCTTTTTATTTTTTTTAAAACCTTTTAATATTATGATTTTTTCCTTTTTAATTTACATTAAGGATTTACCTATAGAATAAATATAAATTATTTATAAATTTAAAAAATTAAAAATAATTAAGCATATATAATGCTGAAATAATAAAATAATGAGTATAGTAAAAATATTAATTAAAATAATTTGTTAGTAATAATAATTTTAGTATTACCAATAAAAATTCAAAAATTTATTTACACAATTCAGAATGAAAGAAAATAAAGATTGTAAAATATATATTACATGCACATAATATAAAAATATTCAAATAAAAGTATTTTTATAATATACATTATATATTCTTGAAAATTATGCTCAATTATATTATATATATTCCATGCACAACTTAATATAGCATATTTTACCCTATACAGATAGTCTCGCTGCTTTCCGGTGACATAACTTTGTGTCGTCTAAAAGTTGGTAGAAACATAATAATATAATTGGACATAATTTTCAAGAATATATAATGTATATTATAAAAATATCTTTTAAATAATTATTTTTATATTACGTGCATGGGATATATATTTTACAAACTTTTTTTTTCTTTCGTTCTGAATTGTGTAAATAATTTTTTGATTTTCTTTTTTGGTAACTAGCTTATTTTATTAATCACCAAGTAGTAATTACAAAACTATAGCATAGCTAACACAGCCTACTATCTTTCCATATACAATTCATCCTCTACTACCTAGAAATATAAGTAATACACAAACGACTTGAATTTTTGATGCTAATACTAAAAAAGTTTTAAAAAAAATAAAAAGAAAATAAATATTTATAATTTAGAGGGTAAAATAGGTATTTGGAAATCCAAAATTTGAAAAATCTAGTTGGGTGACCTTCTGAGTGCAATAGGCATATTTCAGTGACTTTGTTGTTACAAACGGAAAAAAAAAAAAAACTTTAGGAGATAATTTGGGATAGTCGAGTGATCATTTACTAGCATGATAGCATAACAAAATTTCCAAAAAAACCCAATAAATTGTAACGCATACTAGGTATTAAGCGCAGATGAATCCGCTACTGAAGCTCTATGTCTATTATCGCCTATTCTCACATCCTCAAAATTTGAAAGTGCTACTATTTCACAACAAGATCCCTATAAACTTTGATCAAACATGCATTACGATTTACGAAGATGTACTTCTAAAACATATTTATTTACTGTAGGATTTTTCCTAAAAGAAGCACAGTTAAAAACAAAGCGCGCAATGTACACTGCAAATGATTACGGGAAGGAAGCCATATGAGAAACCTTCTTACACATATATAGACAAACACAAAACTTAGAGTTAATATGCAATTAAAAATAAATGTCTTTTCATATTTATATAATTTGTATTAAATTCGCCTACCGGACCTTAATGGGAGGGAATTCTTTTTTTAAAAGGATATATAGAGCAAGGAGAAACAAGCATTTATAGGAAGGAATAGGGGTGAGCATAGTTTGGGCAAGCTCGAGATCCAAATTTTTTGAATTTTTGGTTAGGATTTTAGGATTACGGATTGAATTTCGAATTTAATTTTTAATTTTTTTGAATTTTGAATTGGATGTTGGATTTGGTACTTCAAATTTTAATATCCGAAAATCCAAAATGTATACTTTATATTTAGTCATTATTCATATGCCACTAATAACAAGTCTAATACCTTACCCATTAAACTTTATTTCATATATTCAATACTAATTATTACGTTACTGCTCGTAGTACTTTCTATCTGGACATGATTTTACTATTTCTACATTTTATCGGTCTTATTAATGCGCCTTTTGCATTTTCTTGAGATAATTTTATTACTTAAATATTTTATTTGCATGATTGTGATCAGATGAATACTTTATTTAGATCGGACTTAAAAAATCCGAGCTTTATTAAACTGAATTTAAATTATTATTTCTCCAATCCAAAAAGCAAAAATTTAAATCGGTATTTGCATATTCAATCTGAACTGGCCGGACTCCTACCTCTAAAAGGTAGCTTAAATCGTAAAGCACAAAAACGGCCGGCGTGACGGGAGTAAGGAATGGAGCGAGAGACACGTGGAACAAGATGACCTTTTCCGCTCTGAATTAGAAGAAAGAAGAAGAAGATTGAATCAGGAGTTGAATACTGTGCCCCCCTCAACGCTTTGTTTACTTTTCTCTAAAGGGGCACACCTTCCAATTTTAGCAGATAATTTTTTATATTATTTTTATACTTTTGGACCCCACAAATCTCAATTTTTGTTAGAAATTGGTTTATTTTGTCCTCACATATTCTAGGTGTTCCTAGGAATCAATTATGTTCACTGTAAATACTACTATTATCTATTTAGTTCTGGTTGATGAAATATTTTACACCGTCTATTTTAAATTCAACTTTCTCGCTAAGTAGAAGTGTGCACGTATTTTAAATAAAATTTACGTCAGAATAGTTGAATAATTTCACCCAAAATACATTCAACAACTTGCAACTTGTGTCGTAATCCGTGGTTGTTCGACCAAAAAGATTTATACTTTTTATTGAACTAATTAAATAAAAAGGTTTGAAATAAATCATAGCTAAAGATAATTTACCCTAGATCTAAGATGGAAGATAAGAATAAACAAACACAAGATTTAACTATAACAGTGATTGAATCACATTATGTAAGAAGAGGATGATGATTTTCATAACATTGAATAATAGTGAAGAATACATAGATAAAGTGGTCACCGATCTTTAACAAGGTTGAACTGTACATATTTGATATGATGAGACTAACGATGTGTATTGAGTATCTGAGCTTCATTGCTTCTTTCTCCTTCATGGAGAGAGAGAGAAGAAGAGGATCCAGAAAATATGTCTGTGTGTCGATTTGTTTCAGCCCCCCCCCCCCCTTTACCTTCTCTTACCTAGTATATATATAATGGGCATTCCCCTTTACCTAACGGTCCTTGGCCAGAATACTCTAATCTGACAACTGCACTTTAGGTTGACCTCCCTAAGTGCCATGGCGTGTACTTCGCCATACAGGTTTTCTGATGGTTCGACCTCGGCCGTGGCCGAGATGCTCGTCGTCATGGTGCCTTATGAATACAACCGTGGATTAATCGACCCCTCGCCATTCATTTTTGTGCCGATTCTCGTGTGGTCAGATTTCGGCCCATACAGTTAGTCCTTCCGCTTATTAAGGTCGTCTTTGGGCGAGCTCGATGGGCGGACTCCGTCAATAAGAAAATCTTTGAGAATTTGAGCGTTTTGGGCTACGGGCGAGCACATCTTAGCAAGATGATGATGTGCCGTTTCGGGTGGTTCGTCAGACCACTGTGTCTTGTTCGAAATGACATTAAATTTGTTAGGCATCATTATGGCACACGTTCTCTGTGCGTCGCATCGTCTCCCGTGCCCCTTCCGTTATTTTGGAAAAAAGGCGGCGATTGGTTTCTCAAACCAACATATCCATATCTCTATAAGTAGGGGAAAGTTTCCCATTTGTTCACGGAGACAATCTTAGGGCATTCTTACTTCTTCTTCAGTTCTTCGTATTTCTTTTTCTATCAACAATCCTTGCGGTTGTTACCCTCCTTTCTTTACATTCTCGACCTGTACAGTCACCGGAAGCGATGGCTAGTGCTTCTTCTAACCCTGATCAAGTTGTTGGTGCTCCGGTCACGGAAAACGATCTACCCCTACTCGAAGAGGGAGTGGGTCTGGCGGAGGACGAGAGTTTTTTTACGGTAGATGAGGTAGTTCCCCGTCCAGGGAAGGCAAGGACTGACTTCAATAGCCCTGCTGGGGATGAACCGGAACCTGTTCTTTCTACGATGGATGACGCGGTGCTCGCGGCATTTAAAGCCAAATAGGGAATCCCTGAGCATATCGAACCCGTTCCAGCAGGCTCTGACCTTGTGCACATACACCGCCCAGGATACTGCGCGTTCTATGCGTACCCTTTCGTCATCGGGTACATGTTTCCTCTCCCCTCTCTGGCGGCGGATTTTTGCCGCTTCTACGAGGTGTGTCCGGCTCAGCTCTCCCCGTATATATACAAACTCTTCTTAATGCTCATCAAATATGCGGATCTTGCCGATCGGGGGGTTTCTCTTCAACACCTGCTTCATCTCTTTGTCCCCAGCTTCCATAGGGGCACCATGCTACCTCTTCGTCACCGAGGCACTAAGGGCCTGGTGGTAAAGATGGACGACAAGACCAACCGCCGCTTCTAGGAAAACTACTTCTATGTCCGTACGGAGCACGTGGTGTCTAAACCCGCTAGGTTCCCTGAGGTGTGGAATTTCGCCCGTAAGCCTTTCTTTTCATCTCCCCCTTTTGTTTTAAAAAAAACAATGGTTGTTGGTTGTTTTCCTATAGTGATCTCGTTGAGTTTTTGTTTTTGCAGCCGAGAGATCACCCCCTCCGCAAGCTGTTGATATTCGCGGGTGGGTGAGCTCGGTTCTGTCCCATATGATGGGGATTCGCGAATGGGGATCCTTTCACGAGAGGTTTGGGCGCAAACCTTCCACGAGTAAGTCGCCCTGTCTCGGCCTTAGTTATCTTGTTCTTTGCTTCGTCATTTTCTATATCTTAATATCTTTGTTTGGTCGAATGTCTCATTGGTAGGTCGGAGAGGAGCGAGAAGGGCAAGGGCTCCTGTCCTTGTTTTCATCAACCGACTTCCTATGCTCGGCTCGTACCAAGGGTAACTAATGAGGGCGTCCAAAGTTTGGTTGCTCGTGGACCGCATCCGCGACCGAACCTGTTCGTTCGGAGGTTTCTCCTCAATCGAACACTCCAGTTCCCATAGTCTGTTCGACTGACGAACCTTCTCGTGGCAGTGGCGAAGATGCCCCGACAAAGAGGCGAGGTTGTCAGAGGGGGCATCTTTGGTTGGAACGCCCTCGAGGGGCGACCCTACTTTGGCGGTATCTGAAGCTGGCGGCGATACCGGTCTGGGCGTGGAGGCGGTACCCGTCTCAAATGTAGAAGGGGCTGCTATGGCTGGGGGACAGAGTTCGGAGGCCGACGCGATTGTTCCGGGCGGTCCTTCGACGTCTCGACAAGGTCGCGCCCCCTCTTCGACTAATGAGAGATTGAAGGGCGCAGTGGAAGACGACTATGAATCTGATTCTGATATCGACCCTGAGGATATAAGGATGTTCGAGGAAGGTTTTACCAGGGTCGATGTGAGGGTAGAAGGCCCTTCCCGTGTGCTCGAAATTCTGTCGGACTTTGACCTGTTGGAGGACACGGTGGACTTAGTGCCCCAATTTGACCTTTTATGCTCCGCCGCCGAAAGCGGGTCTTTCGGGAGATCAATGATTCTGGTTTGTCACGTGGTGTGGCTGGGATGGCCTTGTGGCTGGGATCAATGATTCTTTTGCTAATTCCTGCCCCTCCCCCTTTTTTTAGACTTACATGCTGGAAATCGAGAGTATTCGTAGGGCTGATACGCGGGCCGGAGTCTTTCTGAAAATGGCCGCGAAGTATCGCCGGTATCGCAACAGGTGCCGAGAGATGCATGCACAACTTAGGGCGGGCGGTAATACTCAATCCGTCAGAGAGAAGTTGGAGAAAATGGACGAGCATCTGATGCGGTCTATCCGTAGATGAAGTGAGCTCGAGGAGCTGCTTAATGCCAAAGACGAGGAGCTCGAGGTGGGCAAAGAGGTTGCAGCGGAATGCGAGGATCTTCAAGCGAAGGTGCTGTCTTTGCGAGCCGAGCTTGAGAAGAATGCCACTAGAGTCGCCAATCTAAGTGCAGAGTGGACGGAGAAGGTAGCCGAGCTAGAAAAGAAGGTGGCCGAGTTGGAGAGGGTCGAGGGAGCTCGATTGGCGGCTTTGGCGAGGGCAGCGGACTGGAAGACACTATCCACGTCCTCAGGTCTGAGCGGGAAGCTGAGAGGGCGACGGCCACACTGAGAGAGGCACGACTCAAGGAGCGGATCGGTGAACTTGATTGGGATGCTTCGAGCCTGGGAGACCGAGTTAAGGCTCTCGAGGCCGAGAATGCGCAGTTGTTGGCTCAGGCCCGCCCTCAAGAATATGCCCCTGTTGCTGTCCCCCGCCATTTGTACGAGCTATGGGTCCATGCTGAGGCCCAATTAGATATATATAAGGGATTGTGGATGGCGGGGAGCGTTCATGAGGCCGCTTTTGAAGATGCTCGGGTTAAGGCAAGCGAGGCTCGTGTTGCCTACGGTTATGACCCTGCGACACCGGAGGCTGGTGGGGGTGCTGTGATTGAAGATGGGCTTCCTTCAGATGATGACAATGCTGGAGAGGACGGTGGTGGGGATGAGGCCGAGTGAAATTTTTATAGCTTTTTGTACTTAGCTTTTTTCTGTTTTTTTTTTGTTGTAGTTGCTGGGTGGGGGCCCCTTTTTTGGCCCTTCGTAAGATACTTACATTTTCTTCGAATGAAATAGTCGGCTTGTCTTCGTTTGTATGTTTTTGGTTTTTCCCTTCTCTTTTCCCTTTCGAATTTTTTGGATTTTCTCGCAATAAGTCCCTGACTTCTGGTAGTTGATTTGAGTAGGATCGAATCAACCTGCTAATTTGAATGAGGTCACTTTGGACTTGTTGATTCGAACGAGGTCGAATTTTGTCTCACCAACTTGGGCGAGGTCAGTTTTGACTCGTAAATTCGAGCGAGGTCGAATTTTGTCTCGCCAACTTAGGTGAGGTCAGTTTTTCCTTGTAAATTTGAGTGAAGTCGAATTTTGTCTTGCCAACTTGGGCGAGGTCAGTTTTGACTTGTAAATTGTCCAAGGTCGAAATTTACTTTCGTTTATGGTCGGGGGCCGTATGGGTGTGAATTCGAACGAGGTCGAATTATGACCCGTGATGAGTTCGAGCGAGGTCAACTGTTGATTTGTTTTCGAACTAGGTCGAATTTTACTTTCGCTTGGCAATGGCCGGGGGCCGCATGGGTGTGATTTCGAACGAGGTCGAATTGTGACCCGTGATGAGTTCGAGCGAGGTTGAACGTTGATTTCTTAATTCGAATGAGGTCGAATTTTACTTTCACTTGGCGATGGCCGCGGGCCGCATGGGTGTGAATTCGAACGAGGCCGAATAGTGATCCGTGATGAGTTCGAGCGAGGTCGATTGTTACTTTCACTTGGCGATATGCGGGTTCGATGGAGTGGTAAGAATGTTTCATGCTACCTTGCTTCTATTGGAAAATATTACTCGTTGCTGCAAAGTTTATCTATGCGTCGGGGTGATCCCAATCTATCTAGTACCTTCATTGTTCGGCCTGGAGAGACCGTTCACGGGACGGACGATGAACTTATTGCCTGGGCTTCTGGGCACCCTGGGACTTGATTAATTCGAACGAAGTTTGGACGTGATTCGTAATACTTAGCTGGTGGAATTGGCGTAGGATTGCCGTGGCGAACATACGTGTAAGCTCTTCGTGTTCATGTTCTGCCCGTGTTGGAGACTGTATGTTCCATGGGCTCACCGCCCAGTCCCAGGTTATGAAATTGTTTCTTAATAATGCCTGCTTGTTTTGTTATTTGTCTGTTATTTGCAGTATGGTATGGTGTGGGCGGTTTTGCTCGATCGTCGCCTGCGTGACGATATGGTGCGGAACGTTTTCCTAGTGTGTTGTTTTGGCTGCGTTTGTTCCTTGTTCGCTTTCCTGGGAGAATGCTCATGTTCCTATCCCAATCCAAAAAAGAAAAATAACAAGTTAAACCCAAACGAAATCGTCTGTTACCTTGACCTGATTGATTGGCGAGGGGGGAGGGGCGTTGTAGAAGGACTCATTTTGTCCCGTACTCGAATCACGGCTTCAGGTTTGGTAGCCTCATGTTTAGCTTCGCCGTTAGTCGCGTCTAGGCTTCTTATGGGCTGACAACTTACTTTACCCGTTGGGATCTCGAGCTCGAGTCCCGGTCCGATCCCGTCCCAAGTGCACAAAAATAAGGGAAACAAAAGTTATACTTCGTACATAAGTTATGCTCTGTACATACGGGTACAAAAATAATGCAGGACAAGCTTGTTATTTCAAAGAATCACACAATAGGCAATCGTCCCTTCCTAAGAAAGAGGGGGCGATGTGCACAAAGTATAGATCGGTATCTAACGTGAATATAGCAAATAGGATAGCGAACGTTTTTGGCGCGTAGTGGCCATAGTCCTGCTTTGACAACTCAAACTCACTACGTACCAAACCCATCGCTACAGCAAGACGTGGATTTTGTATAGATATCAGACATAATTTCGATTTCATGCAAAGTTCTAACCCTGGTTGGTTTGGTTATTTCAAAAGCTTGCCTATAACTTTCTCATGTTGGTATTTATAATGAGAGGGCGAGTTTACGACAATCGGGAAGTGAAACTCTGGCTGGCTTTAGATCTAGAGGAAACTAAGATTTCGGCTTGAAAATCCGCACAGACGGCGCCAAATTGTTCGACCCAAAAGATTTATACTTGTTATTGAACTAACTAAATAAGAAGGTTTGAGGTAAATCCTAGCCAAAGATAATTTATCCTAGATCTAAGATGGAAGATAAGAATAAACAAACACAAGATTTAACTATAACAATGATTGAATCCCATTATGTAAAAAGAGGATAATGATTTCATAACATTGAATAATAGTGAAGAATACATAGATAAAGTGGGTCACCGATCTTTAACAAGGTTGAACTTTACATATTTGATATGATGAGACTAACGATTAGTATTGAGGATCTGATCTTCCTTGCTTCTTTCTCCTTTATGGAGAGAGAGATATGAGGATCCCTCTTCTTCTCAGAGATATGCATGTGTGTCGATTTGTTTCAGCCCCCTCCCCCCTTACCTTCTCTTACCTACTGTATATACAATGGGTATTTCCCTTTACCTAATGGTCCTTGGCCAGGATACCCTAATCTGCCAACTGCACTTTAGGTCGACCTCCCTAAGTGCCATGGCGTGTACTTCGCCATACAGGCTTTTTGATGGTTCGACCTCGGTCGTGACTGAGATGCTCGTCGTCATGGTGCCTTATGAAGACAACCACGGCTTAATCGACCCTCTCTATTCGTTTTAGTGCTGATTCTCGTGTGGTCAGATTTCGACCCATACAGTCATCGGCACGCAAAATATTATGGTCCATACTAATTTGAATTTACACCACGTAAGGTTTTTTTTTAAAGGGGAAACATTTCATAGTAGAATTTTTTTATACGTAAAATACAGGGATTTCATTCATCCTATCCAGTAGAGGCGGACCTAAATTATAAATACAGGTATCACCGGCATCTAAAAGTTCGACAAAGTTTTTCATATACATATTTATATATTTTTAAAAAATACTTATATATTATAGTGGTATTCTATATACAAAGTAGATTTTTGTAAAATATAAAAGTATGCCCCTGACTTATAAATCTTGGTTCCTCCTCTACTATCCAATGCTTAGATGGTGATAGACATTAAATATGAGCTTGAAAGAACTTGACATCACCACATTAATTGCTAGACTAACTTTTATGCTAAATTTTCAACGGAATCTGGAGTAACATACTAATTCTTTGATGTAAGGCCAGAAATTCGTATTTTTAGTTACATTTTACACTTTAATTATTGTATTTTGATTGTGGTTACAACAACAACAACAAACCCAGTTTGATCCTAACAAGTGGAGTCTGGGGAGGGTAGTTTGTACGCAGACCTTACCCCAACCTAATTCAGGTAGAAAGGTTGTTTCCAATAGACCCTCGGCTCAGGAAGGGCAAGAAGAAGAAGAGGAAAGCAAGGGAGGAAGAAAGATGGAAGATAAAAAATAAAAAAATATATATATAAAAAAAAGGATAAGTGACACCAAATAATAGCAACAAATACAATACCCGAGGCGAACAAAATCACATAACATAATAAAAATCTAAGAATATGAAGGGACTTGCCTACTAGTAAGACTATCAGTGAACAAGTATAAACTGCCAACTAACCTTCTACCTTAATCCTCGACCTCCACCCTCTCCTATCAAGGGTCATGTCCTCAGTGAGCTGAAGCAGCGCCATGTGTTATATTGTGTAGGATGCAATTTCAATTAAGACACAACTGTGGAACTAAAATGGATAAAGGAGCTTCAAAGTCTGAGTAGAAGTCCAAAGTTAGGGTTGCGTTCAGGATTCGAGGACCAAGTCTGGATGCCAAAAAATGAAGAAAAATCGTAAGCGAAGAAAGTTGCACTATAGCGCCGTATAGGGCGCTACATGGCACGACACGACAGTGCAAGAGGGGGTTGCTTGACAAGAAACTAGGTCTCTGAACTTCCCCACAAGCGCAACGCGTAGTGCGCCTCTAGGCGTGCTGTGCATGTGCATTTTTGCCGTCGAGTTTTCTACTTTGGCTCTGAAAGGGTAGCCCGGGCCCGTTCTTACAGGGTATAAATACACCAGAAATATGTTTTTGAGGGAATTTTTGACCTACGAAGGATTGAGAGAGCATTAGAGACTCTAAGATACAAGAATTCGCCATCTGTTCATCAATTCAACCAGTTTAGATTGTAATATTTGATTCATGTTTTCTTATTCGACTTTATTTGTGATGATTTCTTCCAATTTTATGGAGTAGTTTTCCCTTAGAGTTTTGACGGACATGGTGTGTCGATAATTTGCTTAGAGGTCTGATTCTTGATACTTGCACGAATTAATTGATGGACTTTTGAATTACGAGAGGAGTAGTTTTGTGAATGTCTTTACATCTTATGCTCCAGTTTCAATTTGTGATTTTTCTAGGTAATCGAAAGAGCCTCTTGAATTAAAGATTGAACTAGAATATAGGGGGCATTCTTAAGAAGTTACATTTAGACTAAATCCATCAATGTTTTCATAGCAACTGTTCACAAAGCCTTCAATTAGTTTATTTCTTGGAATTAAAGTTCATGCGAAGGAAAAGCCTTAACTTAGAGAATAATCTGATTGTTGGACTAAAACAACCCAAAGATACTCTTAACATGGTGTGATATTGTTCGCTTTGGGTCAAGCCCGTACAGTTTTTTCCAAAAGGTAGCACCACTTAGAGTTCCCTACACCTTATATGTAGGCTCCCAATCTTTTCAGCTACCAATGTGGGACTTTGTTCGCACACCCAACAATCTCCCCCTCGAACTAAGTTCCACGTGGCTCACTACCACGATTCACAGGTCTCCCCCTCGAACTAAGTTCCATGTGACCATTGCCATGATCCACGGGTCAATTTCCTAGATTCATTATGTGCCACCCACATTGTTACAGTATTATGGCAACCAAAGCCTGCAACTAGCTTTTTTTTGTGTGCGCCCACCATCACTTTGCCATCTCCATACCCGTCCTGCCGAACCTGGGCTCTGAAACCAGTTGTTGGACTAAAACGGCCCAAAGATACTCTTAACATGGTGTGATATTGTTCGCTTTGGGCCAAGCCTGTACGGTTTTTCCCAAAAGGCCTCACACCATTAAGAAATCCCTACACCTTATATGTAGGCTCCCAAACTAAAACGGCCAAAAGATACTCTTAACATGGTGTAATATTATCCGCTTTGGGCCAAGCCCGCACCGTTTTCCCCAAAAGGCCTCATCCCATCAAGAGTCCCTACACCTTATATATAGGCTCCCAATCTCTTCAGCTACCAATGTGGGACTTTGTTCGCACACCCGACAACGAACTAAGTTCCACGTGGCTCACTACCATGATTCACGGGTCTCCCCTTCGAACTAAGTTCCATGTGACCATTGCTACGATCCACGGGTCAATTTTCTAGATTCATTATGTGCAACCCACATTGTTCCAGTATTATGGCAACCGAAGCCCAGAACTAGCTTCTTCTTGTGTGCACATCGACCTGCACCATCTCTTTGCCATCTCCATACTCGTCCTGCTGAACCTGGGGTCTGATATAAGTTGTTGGACTAAAACGACCCAAAGATACTCTTAACATGGTGTGATATTGTCCGCTTTAGGCCAAGCCCGCACGGTATTCCCCAAAAGGTCTCGCACCATTAAGAGATCCCTACACCTTATATGTAGGCCCCCAATCTTTTTAGCTACCAATATGGGACTTTGTTCGCACACCCAACATTGATTAACTAGTAAATTCGTGAGAATCAATAGTATTTTAGAAGTGAACTAAAATAAAAATTGAATCCTGAGATAGTAATATACCACTTGTCTCGTCAAGTGCCCTAATTTCTCCTCTTTGATTATTACTGTGTTGCTCAACTCTTGTCTTTTGTTGATCAACTTTCACTTGCTTCCAAAATAGTTAGTTAATTTTTGTTATTAATTAACTCAACTCAAAAGTATTAATCGTCCTGGATAACTAATAAACCTGAAATTACTAAAACATTATTTAAAGTAGGTAGTTTATACTGTTCACCGATAGGCTTAGTGCATGCATTTCCCTTCATATTCTTTGATTTTTATTACGGTATGTGATTTTGTTCGGCTCAGGTATTGTATTCCGTGTTGCTATTATTGGATACTGTTTTCCTTCCTCGCTTCCCTCTTCTTCTTCTTGCCCTTCCTGAGCCGAGGGTCTATTGGAAACAGCCTCTCTACCTGCATTAGGTAAGGGTAAGGTCGGCGTACAGACTACCCTCCCCAGACCCCACATATTGGGATCAAGCTGGACTTCTTGTTGCTGTTGTTGTAATTCATGTGGAGACATCATTTTGTTATACTATTTTTGATTAGCAAACTATAATTTACACGCCGATTTTGCGCTCATCATTCTTCAACGGCTCTTAAATAGTGGAAAGGCAATAAGGCATATGAGTATAGTCGAATAAATATTTCTGAATATCAGAATATTGCTTCAATTAAGAAAGCTTGACACGGTTTTCGGATAAATTAAAATTAAAAGAAAAAAGTTAGCTAGACACGTCTAGGGACTGAAGTGTACATAAAATTTTAAAATATTATTCCAGATTACTTGGTTGATTTCCCGGCAGAGAGTCTTGACATTATCCCTAAAACACGTTTTAGCGGCCATTGGTTAATGCAAAAGGGGAGTTCTATGAAGTCTCCTCCTGCTAGCTTGCTATGGACATTGACGGATATATACAATCCACTCACATCTGCTGATATCATATTGAAACGCAATTCTTTTTTAAATGAAAAAAAAAAAAAAAAAAAAGTAGAGGGCGATGACAGCCGTTATATTTAGAAATTCAAGACTAAAAAAAAACTTTTCCGCGTCACTACTAGTTGGTTTATGTTTTTAATTTGTTTTTTTCCCTTGGTCAGAGATAAACATTTTTCTGAAGCAAATGTCGTTTTCTGAACCGCTACAAGTTGGTATTAGCTCAGGAGAGCCTCTGCTCAACGATAAAGTTGTATTTGTATAACGTATAGATCACAAGTTCGAGCTATGAAAGCGCAGTCACTATATAATGCTTGCATTAGAATAGGTTATCCAAAGGCGGATTTGTAGGCATTTACATGGGACAGGTGAACCCATGGTCTTTCCGTCAAACTAGGTATTTTATGTACATATTTTTTAGAATTGATCTAGTATTATCTGCTGGCACCCATGCTCCAAAGAGGCTAAATGGTGCACTTGGTTGAATGTTGAGTTATTTACCTAGAGGTTTAGGGATCAAATTGCATTTAATGCTTCTTTTTTTCTCTTTATTTAGTGGTGCACCCATATCATTAAAATCCTAAATCCGCCTCTGAAACCCTTTCTCGAACCATGCTTGAACGTGAAATAGTTTGAAATACCGGGCTATCTTTTTTGACAATTATCCCTTGCACGAGAAATATTGTTAAGGATTTTTGCTTAAGCCAACAACGTGAGAAGAAGTAGAAGCTAGAAAGAAGAAATTAAGAAGAGTTACAAACTAAAGATGTGACCAATAATAGTTATGGATTATGTGATTTAAGGAGAAATGCCAATATTTCGTATGTAGAACCAATTCAAACACAATTTTAGTAACCAAGTTATACCTATTGAACAGCGAAATTTATTCTGCTGGCCCAGGTATAGGTAAAGCTCCACTACTTGTACCATTTAATTAGACTATCCTGTTCAATAGGAGAATAGAGTAGAAATTACAGGCACTCAGGCACAGAGAAAATAAAAAAAGAAAACAAATAACACTACATATATACATATATATGGGAAGTTCTGTCAGTACATGGAGGTGATTGCACAAGACATGCAAAAAGTTGTGGAGGGTTTTAAATATAGAGTAACAGAGATAAAGAGATTGTGGAGTGATTTTATTAATGGCAAATATTATACATTCACAATCTTCCTCTTTATTATGATTTCAATTAATGGCATTGATGTGAGAATTATAAGATACCAGCAGAAATGGAGGTGAGCTGGGATGGTATGGCCAGGAATCATGAAGATTGTCTCTCCCAATAAGAGAGGGACTGGACTGGCTTTGAAATAGACATCACAACCAACATTAAATGTATGAAATGCAAATATGTGGGGCTAGCACCTAGGATTATATATCATCCCAAAGGGTTTGGAAGCAATCTTCATCATTGCCTCTATGTTCCACTTTTTTCCATTTTTTAATTCATAATG
Organism: Nicotiana attenuata; assembly: GCF_001879085.1. NCBI lineage: Eukaryota > Viridiplantae > Streptophyta > Magnoliopsida > Solanales > Solanaceae > Nicotiana > Nicotiana attenuata. The sequence goes on from NC_031998.1 coordinate 16,403,371, forward strand.
CCTGTTTTTCGTCTACCATCATATTGTATAAAATAAGAAAATAATTAAGGCTGTCAAATTTGGCCTAACCCCAAATAACCCGTCCAACTCGATCATGGTTGAGTTGGTTATTGACATGTCCATTACTGAATTCAGCATATCTTGATTCAAGCCATCTCAACTCATTTAAATTGGAATAATTTTTAGTCCAGATTGATCCATGAGTAACTTTGCCAAAAATCGGTCCAACCAGCCCATTTGACACCCCTAAAAACAATCATATCAGAGTTATAATTTAGTTGCTTGTTAGAACTTTTTTCAAGATTGTTTAAACTTGTAAATACATTAAGATGTTCAACGAATGAACAAAACTACAAGAGTAATCAAATACTTTTGTTGACAGTTGAGATGGATTTTAATTAAGATCGAACGACCTTAATTACCATTTTGTGTCTAATCGAGTGTGGCTTCAGTTATGTTTAATGTATGCCTTCAATTTTTTAAAAGGTTGAATTAAAAAAATGTCACATTTGCAAAAAGCAATCGAAAATATATCCTGAAAGTATCGAGTGACTTTTCAATTACAATGATCAAAATATAGTGACTTTTTCATATACGAAACAAAGGAAATTAACTTTTAAGTTACAATAAATAAAGTAGAGTGACTTTTCAATTACAAAATAAAATAAAATAACTTTTTTAAACAAATTCTATTAACAGTTCAATAACCTTACGAGAAATCAACTCCAATTTGAAACTGACACAATTTTTATCCAAAAAAGCAATGCCATCCATATGCCTTGGGTTTAAACTAGTTTTGAAGACAAGAGAGGGTATTTCAGTCTTTTGATTCATCCCATTTTAGTCAATATCTTGTAATTTGTAGGCAAAAAATTGTGTTGCGATTTCACAATCTTTAAAAAGCTTGAAAACCATAGGGCATGTAAACTAGGTTCTCTGTCAAGATTTACAATACATATATAACGATATGATGATGTAGTATGGTGCAGTTAAATATTTTGTGATGTAACCTTGATAATTTTGAATGATTAATTACATCATGATTTCCTTCCAATTTGTGAGTTGTATATAGAAATCAAAAATAAAATCTTGTATCAAGATTTTATTTACATTATCAACTCCACAACTTGAACTAATTAAACAAAGACACAAGCATGCTTTTCCAATTAATAGTATTTCACCAAGAGAAGTTTCAAACAAAGGGTTCAATTTTTTCCTTAAAGTAAAATAGGAGATGGTAGTATGTTCGTACTTAGAGATAGATAATAAGTCAAATTTTATTTTATCAATTTGCAAATTCTAGCCAACTAGTTCAAGTAGGCACTTGGCTATAGAACGCCGTACAAACCATCTAAAGTCAATAGAGCGCATTGATATGTAGAGTATAATTTCCTCCTTACGTCCTTTTGGTCCCATCTATCTATAATTAAAAGCTAAAGAAAAAGGCCTCTCATGAAGCCAAATGACAGAACAAACTATTGACACATGTAATGTTAAAACATTGTTCCTAATTTTTAGGAACTAAAATACAAAGCATTCCTCTGTAAACCGTTCCACCTTCTGTGGATTTTTTTTATTTTCAAATTTTTTTCAATTATTAAATAAATCAATTTCGAAAAAACCATTGTAGGTGTAAAGAAACCGCCGCCTACCTCAAAAATAGGAGTAAACTTCAAAAAATTTCAGTTCTAAACCGTTCAAATTCCTCTTCAATTATCTCAATTATTTTTTTTTTAAATTATTAAAACAATTTATTTGTTAAAACCTTTTACTCCACAATATTAGGTAATTACTTTTACCTTCAACTTAACCTAAATATTCTTTGCAAAAGCACGATGCATTCAACTGCTTCACCCACGTTTCGTATACTGGGTATCAACTGCTCAAGCGTTCAGCAGTTTATATTTCTTCCTCAACTACAGGTTCTTAAATTCTAAAGTTCCGTCTGCTATCAAGATTTCAAGAAAACTTAGGGCTTATGCAAAAGATGGCTACTCACATTGATTTCATCAAGGATATAACAATTTCGAAGATGCAATGGAAGTTGAAAGTTCGTGTTGTCCGTTTGTGGGAAGTACCGGATCGTTTTAATCCAGGCAATATATTGTCGATTGAATTGGTTCTACAAGATGAAAAGGTATTTTACATATGTTATATGATTATTTAGTTTTGACACATCTCCCCCGTTGTTGAGCGATTAGCTATGCACGTTTGTTCTAAGCCTAAAATTTACCCTCACGAGTTTGTTCACCTTTGCCTCTCAATTCCTACGTACTTCTTCTCGATCTTCATATGCTGTAAACATAAATATGCTATATTTGTAATTGGTACTTCAAATTGTTTAACAAACTTTTTTTTTTTTGCTTAATATCAACACGTAGAGCCACACATGTACAAAATAAAAAAAATTGCGTAATATTCACAGACAATAGGACATGAGGATCTGAAGTATACATGAGTTAGGCTGCACTCTGCAGCAAAGTAGATTCCGAAAGCAATGGGTGGAAAATCCATCTGCTTCAAATGATCCTCCCTTTTGATTTATACAACCAATTGTTCCAAATAACTTATTGTTTCAAATAAGTTATCTGATTCCTTATTTGTTCTAGAGTTAAAATGATTTGTTTCTGCTGATCATTTTTTTAATGAATAAGATAGTACCAACACGATAATCAATTTGTTTGTAGTAATAAAGTAGAAGCTATACAAACAGAAGTCAGCCATGATTAACTCACCAAAATTAAATCAAACACTACTGCAATAGCGGTTTACACAGATGACTACAACCACTACAACCACTACATTTTAATATTCCATAAGTAAGGAAATAGAATGCCTCCTTAACCCGAAAACCAATATGCTGTTTTGCAGCAATCTGGCGCAGGAGCTGATTTTGGTATCTCTTTAGTCGGCATACATTTTATTCGTAATGGAGGACGACAAAGAAAAGGATTTCCCTCATACCTGCTATCATTACAAGTTGCAAACTACGGTGTACTCTGTGCACTCCTACATGTTAATATATTTGGTCGTGAACTCTGCTTCAAATCTGGCATATTTCCTCTATTACTGTCACTTAGAACTTTGTTCAACTGTACTGTTTAAAACTAGAGTTAATCTAAATTACTAATAATAATATATTTTTTTTACTCTCTGTTATGTAATGTTATTTTGTTGTAGGTCGATCGGATAAGTGCTTCTATTGGATGGCAAATCAGTTTTGCCATCTTTTCAAACACACAATTACTGAGCTTGGATTATATCATATGGCGAACGTTTATCGTTTGTCAATAATAAGATTGAGAAGTTCAACAGCAGGAACATATGTTTGAGGCTGACGGTCTATTCAACGGACAAAACCAGTAGCTGAAAACATCTGATCCACTTTTTCCCCATGAATATCTTTGATTTACGACCAATATGATCAATTGATAAATAAGGGTTACTAACCGAAATAGATTATTTGGTAAGTATAAACTTTTTACGCTACATTTCTAATTATGAACTTTCCTACTATTTATTTAACCCAATTTTTTTTTTTTAGAATGTTCCATCCGGAAAATTGCTCAATTCAGTGATGGTACACACGGCAAAACCAAGTGGAAATTCTGGAAGTTTTTGATATTGAACTAGAGATGTACGAGTAAGAATAAACATTGCATATACTAATTAGATTTATTTGTAATTACATATGCTAAAATTATATTATTTTTTTCTAATTTGACAGGAGAAGAATTGTCTGCCAATATTTTGGGGCGAATTTGTTGATGAAAATTGTACCTCATCTGCTAAGTTCTAAACAACCAGCCTATTATTTGTTGTTACGCAGCTCATAGAAGCCATAAAATTTCAAGGTAAAATAGAATTACTCAATTTGACATTAATTGCAGAAAGTTATTCATTAGATCTTACACGATCGTTTGTTTTGAGATTCATTATTCTGTGCGCAATACCTTGGAATCATCAAAGCTGTGGATTAATCCAAATTTTTCCTCAATCTGGACGAATTTAAAAACACGGTTCAAATAATAATATTTTTTGATTTACATATATATATTTCAGCTACTTTCTATACTCAACACAGATTTTTCCAACCTAATACATCTACTGTTGTACTCATTTACAAATACAGAAATTACTGCTGTTCGGGATAAATAACTCCGAGAAGGCTGCCTCAAAACCTCCTCTCAACTAAAGGTTAATCTGTCCTCGGATGAGTTGGAGAAGGGCATTGTTTCAATTAAAACAATTGGCCAATTAGTAGAAGCCCATGCAAGTGAGTGAAGTATACTCGTAAGTATATTAATTTAATGTGGTGGTTTCATGTTAGAAAGTTGCAAAAATGCACATCTTTATTCTCTTATATTTTATGGTTTTAAAAAGGGGTTGAGGTTTTAACAATATGTTAGTTTCTTACATTATATTATCTTCTCTCTTTCTATTTTGATAGAACATCTTTTCTAGTCTTTAACATTACATTTCAAGTTTAGTTTTTGCCTTTCTCTATTCTTTTTTATGTCTTTGCATTACATTTAAAGTTTAGTTTTGCCTTTACTCCTCTTATTTTAGATTTCAATTACTGTTTGCTCCATTTGGAAGATGAAAAATTCTATAATTACATTTATGTTTTTTCTTTGATGTTCTGATAGACCATGATGTGTATGTCCTTTTGATTACATTTGTCTTATCAATTGTAATCACAATTGTCTTTATCAATTTTATTCAACAAGAAGGTCCAATGTTGGATGTTGCAAGTGTAGAAAATTTTTAGAGACTTGAAAAGAGGATGGTCGTACGTCAGCTGAAGAAGTGTCAATAAGAAGGGATAACTAGAAACATTTATCAATGCCCAAACTACCAATGTAAACAGAAGATTACTCAGCAGTTTTAGGTCAAATGCAGCAGCTCTATTCCTTATCCATAAAAAAACTTACATTTATATTCTCAAATCAAAGGGTGCATTTAGGTACAAGCTTCAGGTTAGGGTAATGGAATAACTACTGGATCTGTTTCCTATGCTGTGGGAATCGTGTAAAACATGTTTCTCATAGGCAAATCGGCAAAGAATTGAAGGAAGGTTTCTTGAGGTATATCAACTAATAAATTTTATATTTGTTTTTGGAAATTTCTAACTCAAAAAATTTATTATAGAAATACGGGCCGCTTGTTGATAATTATCCCTATCCAAGTATAGCGAACAATATTCTCCAAGAAAAAATTCATGTTTAAGGTTATTGTCAAGAGAAGAGAAACATTCATCTGTCAAAGGAAGTTATAGTGTTGTTTAAAGCGTTACGGATGATGGAGCAAACTGATAAACAAAATAGTCTTGATCACCTCTGCATGACTTAACTGTATGTCATATTTTGTTCACAAACTTCATAACATATTTACATTGCAAAATTTTCCTTTCATTTATAAAGTTGAAATATAATTTGAAACTCCTTTACTTATAAATTTTTGATAGGACCCTGACTTCAATTAATAGTTCAAGTTATTGGATGAGAGAAGGAATGCGAGGGTAAAATACATAAATTAATTTGTCCTTTAACATTAAGTTTTACATATTTGACAAGGATTGTCTTTATAAATAAATTTTCAGATTTTGGAGTAGTTTTTTAAATAACTTTAAAATTTGTAGATTTCACTTTGTTTTCCTATAGAATGGTATGAATACAGTATTAATATTTTTTACATTATTCATCTGTGATTAATATTTGTAGGGCATAAAATTTAGATAAATTCCTTTAGTAATAATGGTTCTTTACTGTTTTAACATAATTTTAAGTAATTTTATATATTGAGATTCCACTGAAGATAAACGACTAATCGATATTGTACATCACCTCAGATAGGTATAACTTAATTCGAAAATAATGGTGAAGAAGTCCGAACGCACAATTTGTCAGGAAATAAATGAAGAGTATGGTATTTCTCCTGTTTAACTTTTCATTTTAGTTAATGTGTGGATTTCCAATTGACATATATTTAACTGCTGAAGTTTTCCATTTTTTGAAGTTGGTTTGTTTTGTTCTCTCCCTTTTCGCAGAATACTTTTCCAAACTTCCATACTTGAATAATCTTTTGTGGTACATCCGATTGTTCTCTTTGGATTTTTTCAAAACAATTATCAGTTAAAATTTTAAATTTCAGTGATTACTACTGCAGAATGTTTTTGGAAAAGGTAAGAAATTTGATTTGTTGCGGCTCTCAGAGGTATGTATTTCCTGATATTCATTGCATCGTTTGATTTTTGTTCTTTAAAAGCATCTGCCCTTTTAGCAAACATGTGTGTTCAAGTATACACTGGAATATGTAGTTGTGATACATCCGATCGTTGTATTTTAATATCTAAAATTTTCAGTTAAATCTTTATTCTTACACGATGCGCTGCATTCTTTTCCAAATGTAACCAAGTTGAAATTAGTTGCATCTTAAGTTTGAACTCTTGTGATGAAATACTACCGGTAAAAGTTCACAATTAGTTGACTCAACATAATAATGCAATTATGATGAGGAATTCCTCAGTTCAGTATTCACAACCACTGTTTTGGTAACTGGCAACTTTGAGATTGCAAAACGTCCGACTCAGTTCTCCAAAACAATAAGTTTATTTTGCAAATGCAAAAGCCTAAGTTCCCAGTGATGTTTGCATTTGCGATCCTGACACCTGGCAATGCAAAGCTCTTAATTGGGATCAGT
>NC_031998.1:16410172-16417080 GCF_001879085.1 Nicotiana attenuata
GAAAAAAAGATTACACACAGGTGATGTCCTGTATATTATACTGGATTGAAACAACTCAACTATATGCTATCCCAAACTCAACTCCTCCAGTATAATATAATGGAAAAAAAGATTACACACAGGTGATGTCCTGTATATTATACTGGGACGAAACAAGACTCAACTATATTATAATATTCATCCAGTGTAACATACTGGAAGATAAACATACACAAGACAGACTCCCAGTATAATATACTGCACAAAATTTTACTAAATTTAATAAACAAAAAACATAATCAAAACCCACATAGTTGACGTCTACTATTCGCACACAGCAGACGTCCCGTAAAATATAATGGAATGAAACAAAACTCAACTATATTATAATATTCATCCAGTATAACATACTGGAAGATAAAGATTCACAAGACAGACTTCCAGTATAATATACTGGACAAAATTTTACTAAATTTAATATACAAAAAACATAATCAAAACACACAAGCAGACGTCTACTATTCGCACACAACAGACGTCCAGTAAAATATAATGGGATGAAACAAAATTCAACTATATTATAATATTCATCCAGTATAACATGCTGGAAGATAAACATACACAAGACAGACTTCCAGTATAATATACTGAACAAAATTTTACTAAATTTAATAAACAAAAAACATAATCAAAACCCACACAGTAGACGTCTACTATTCGCACACAGCAGATGTCCCATAAAATATAATGGAATGAAACAAAACTCAACTATATTATAATATTCATCCAGTATAACATGCTGGAAGATAAACATACACAAGACAGACTTCCAGTATAATATACTGAACAAAATTTTACTAAATTTAATAAACAAAAAACATAATCAAAACCCACACAGTAGACGTCTACTATTCGCACACAACAGATGTCCCGTAAAATATAATAGAATGAAACAAAACTCAACTATATCAAAATTTGACAAGAACTGAAGAAATCTAAAATACAGATGAAACAAGAAAATACTTGAAAATTAAACCTAATATATAGAGACTAGAAAAAATTTGAAAAAGAAATTACTAGAATGACAAAATTACCAGAAATAAGACAAACTAATGAACAGAGAAAAATCGTAAAAGTTAAAATAGAATAAATATTTAAACCCTAACGGTATTGAAATCAACAATAATAACGAAAATTAAACCTAAACAACCAACAATAATAACGAAAATTCAAACACATTATCGTAAAAAACAAAACTCACCCATAATTTTGAAGAAAATTGGACATAACCCAGACAAGATTCGAAGAAAAGTGCTTTCTCAGGAAAGCTAAATCCGTACAATGCTATAAAATAAAGAGAAAGGCGATAAAAAGTTACTAAATAGTATGTTAAAAAGGTCAAGGGCAATTATATCATTTTACCATATATTTGAAGTTAAAATGGCTAGAAATCGATTACAATTAGATTGGTGGCTATTTTTCAATAGCCAACCGAAAAAACTGGCTACGCCATACAATTTTGACCAAATTTGGTCATAAAGGCCCAAGTTGCTAGCCCATTCCCTGAGCGCAATACCCTTAAACCCATATAATAACCTAGACAACCCTAATTCTAAAACCTAGAGCAGCTAACACACACACATAAAAGACGCAAAAAGACATCTTCACCTGGGAGCAGCTGCCAAACCTAGAGGACACACACATAATTTTGCAAATTTGTTTGGTTTGCTCTGTTTTCTTTGGTTTACTTACTGATTTTCAGTTTCCTTTTACTAGCTTACCACTGCAATTTAATGGTAATAGTTATGCTTTAGATTCCATTTGTGTGTTTTCTATTATCTGTTAATTAGATTTCTTGGACAAGGTTTCATTGTAATTGGGGCATTTGCATCTATACCCGTTTTATGTGCCACATTTTAACCTGTGCCCGCTTTGCAAAAAAATTGCAAGCATACCCGCTTTTTCACATAACTTCAGCATGCGGGGCTGAAGTAGCAAAGGCAATCACACAAAACTTCAGCATTTTAGTAGCCGGGCCTGAAGTTCAGCTCTAGAGCTGAAGTTTTATTTTATAAGTTTTTGTTTAGTAATCGGCAAACTTCAGATCTAGAGCTGAAGTTTTCCAGTTATAAAATAAAAACTTCAGCTCTAGAGCTGAAGTTTTTTTACCACCTATTAATATTACATACTAGAGCTGAAGTTTCCTAGTTACAACACAAAAACTTCAGCTGAAGTTTTTGTGTTGTAACTAGGAAACTTCAGCTCTAGGCTGAAGCTTTTTTACCACATATTAATATTACATACTAGAGCTGAAGTTTCCAGTTACAACACAAAAACTTCAGCTTTAGAGCTGAAGTTTTTTGTGTTGTAATTGGAAAACTTCAGCTCTAGAGCTGAAGTTTTAGAAATTCATAATCTAATGTTGACAATGCTTCTGCCATTGTTGCATATGAGGCTAAGACTAGGCTGAAGAGAAACAATGCAGTACCCAGCAAAACATTTGTATTGGCATGCTCTTGACTTCTGTTCAATTACTATTAATGGAAGTTCGGGCAATGATATTCTTCAGAGACTACATACTGTGGTAAAAGAAAAAGAAGAGTTGCAGCAACTTGAGATTGAACTACGGGCTCAGCTCATTGCAAGATCAGAGATTATGGAAATACGGAATAGTTTTGCTTGACAACTCAGTTTCAGAAGAAGAAGAAAACGAAGGAGGAGAAGAAAAAGGAGAAAGGGGTTGAAGTTATTTAAGAAGTGGGTACAGGTTAAAAGTTTAAAAAAAAAAGGGTATAGGTTAAATAGGGGCGACCAAATAGGGCGCCCCGTGCAATTTTTACATTGTAATTTAATGCGGTTTAGAATTCGGGAAGGTTGGTTCGATGAGTGGGTCAGCGTGTATAGCCTTGTATAATGGAAGTGTTCGTTGGTTTAATTTGAAGTTGGCCATTTGGGTTACTGGGCACAAGACTAAAATCAGATTTTACCTCAATTTTATTTGCTTGGTTTTGAAAGTATATGGGACAAAAACATTGTCGAACCCATTTCCTTAACAAATCATAATCTGGTGTATTTACTTGCATACCAAATCAAATTAATAAATGTTAGTAAGTTATAAGAATGCTAGTAGTAAAATCAACCATGTCACTAATTTTATTGATCAATTCTATCACATGATCCACAAATGACTTCCATAGACTTTTGGCCTCATAATAATCTCAAAGTTTAGGAAGAATAATGAATATTGTTAGAGTGCTTTAGGCGCGCTTATAAATAAACTATCGTGATTGTGTACACGTTCGCGTGACACGGTTACGATTCCCAAAAATAAATCAAAGTATGCGTTCACGCAACTTTGGACGCAACAATCTTAATTAACAAAAACGTGATTAATTGTGTACACGTACGCGTGACATGATTCTTGACGCGCCGAACAAAATGAGTACACGTACGCGTGACTCATTTTAAGATAATTCCGTAATTATCAATAACCAAACAAATGAATACACGTACGCGTGATTCGTTTCAAACTAAAAAGCGATAAAAGGTAAAAATGTACATAGGTTCTAAAATGAGTAATTAAACAATTTAATTAAGCCAGGTATGATTAAAGCGACCGTGCTAAAACCACGGGATCCGGGAGTGCCTCACACCTTCTCCCGGGTTAACAGAATTCCTTACCCGGTCTTCTGTGTTCGCAGACCACAAATAGAGTCAATTTCCTCGATTTGTGATTTAAAATAAATCGGTGACTTGGGACACCATAAATTATCCCAAGTGGTGACTCAGAATAAAATAAATAATCCCATTTCGATTATTGTCACTTTAATTGGAAAAACTCCCCTATGCCCCTTTCGGGAAAAAGGAGGTGTGACAGCTCTGGCGACCTGATGGGGACTAAAATCCAGAACCTCTTGTTCAGGGCTCAATAATTCGAGCTTGTTAATGTGATTTTTACTTGTCTTTATTTATTGTTGATATTACTGTATTTTGTAGACCTATTGTGCTAATTGTTGTTTATTTACCGCTTTGATATTATTTGAACTGTATTAAACTGTCTTCTTACCCTCCATTATGAGTCTTCTAAAATATGGTGCACACATACGCGTGGCCCACTTTTTTGTTAGAAGTCATACCAAATAGAACGAGGCTTGGGTCAGCAACAAGGCCGGGTAGACTTTCGTGCTCCCGGTACGTTGCCCCCACCTCGGCTCGAGCTGTCCGATCGGGTAAGCCAGGTCTAGAACACAACCCTAGGTTTGAACCAAGAAAAATATAGCCTCATGCCGGATCCCTAATAGGAACGTTTGTTTGCATCACGTGCATTTGACTTAGGGGACTCAACACAGGGGTTGAGTCCGTCTAGGACAGGTGTACCCAAAAATAAAAGAACATCCTGATGCATCCTACGTGCTACATGTTGCATTCTTCAAGGGTAAAAAGGTCATTTGGCAGATCAATGATTGGTGAGGGTAAATGAGAATGAAAAGAGGGTGAAGTGTGAAAATGAAGCAAGTAGGGCCCAGTTATGTTTTTCTTTTAAAAAAAATGAAAATGAAAAATCCAAAAAAGATTTTGCACTTTCCCATCACTTTTCAAAAAAAAAGAAAGACAAAAAAGTATGTTTTCTCCAAACTAGTTGTTTTTTTTAATTCTCGCCCGTATCCAATCTTCCCGAACTACGCATACCTGATTCTCGTCTTTCAGGGTGGGATACGTAGCCAGCCCACATAGGGTCCGGTCTTCCTAGTGAGTCTTGGGCTCTTGGCTTCGCGAGGTTGTAGCCAAATCTTGCATGTCTAGCTACTTTTGGCCATATCGGCCATTCTTGCAAAAATGGGGTCATTTGCGCAAAAGTGGTTCAATGGCCCATGTCTTAGAATCTTGAGTCCTTAACTAGGTGTCATATTACTTTAAGGTACGTCCTTTTTTGAGTTTGCATCTTTAGCCACTTCTGGCCACATCGGCCATTCTTGCAAAATGGGTTATTTTTGCAAATTAATTTTGTGCCATAATTATTGGGAGTTTGAATCCACATAAGCTTTAGTGAGGTATTTCCATGTCTATGAAGTCACCTTTGATGAGTTTGCGCTAATATGCCACGTAGGTTAATTTTAAAAAATAGCCACAATCATGTCTTGCATGTGTCCAATAGGGAGTGTTATTGTCTTACATAGTATTCTAAGTCTTTAACTCTATTTGGTTGTATTTTTCTCATACAGGTGTGGATCTACTTACCAAAGCTTGAGCATGACAGACGCCCTAGGACCATCCTGTCAGGATCACTTATTCAGGAGTTGCTTAAGGAGATTTTTTTTATGTTTTGAGTTTGTTTTTCTTTTTATATCGTGTTTTACCTTCTAGTTTTGTACAGTAATATCGAGTCTTTTAGGGGATGTTAGAGTCTGTCATAGTCTAGTAAGTTTGTCGAGTCTTTTGTTATTGTACTTCCTATTTTGTATTTGAAAAAGATGTGTTATAAATCAAAAATCCAAAAAAAAAAGAGATTTTGCGTTTTTATATTTCCGTTAGAAGTTTTCTTTAGAATACTAACTCAAGAAATTCAAAAAAAAAATCTTTTGAGGTTTTCCTTTAGTAAATTAATATCTAAAACTCAAAAAAAAATTTGCTTTTATATTTCCTTTAGGATATTAGGACTAAAAATTCAAACAAAAAAAAAAGATTTTTCTGTTGATATCTCTTTACAAGTTTTCTTTAAGATATTAAATCCAAAATCCAAAAAGATTTTCCTTTTGAGGTTCTTCTTTCGGAAATTAATAAAACACCAAAAAAATCCTTATATTTTCACCAGAACTTTAGGACATTAATTAAAGAAGATTAAAAAAAATATACTTGGTCTTTGGCTTATCCAGTTTATTCTTTAGATTTCCTTCCTATAAAAGAAAATCAAAAAAAAATTTCTATTCTAGGGGTTTTTTCTTTTTCTTTAATACTTTCTCATAGATTATCTGTTTCCAAAAGAAAAAAAATATATGCTCGTTAAGCTTGAGTTTAGAATAGGTTATAGAACATTAAGTTTTGAAAATTCAAAAAAAAAAATAGATTTGCTTCTTTTATTTCTCTTTTCTCGTCAGAGTAGTTATTAAGGTAAAAAAAAAATAAAAAAAGAAAAAAGAGAGAACGTTAGTTTGTTTAGTCTATTCTCGATTCCAAAACTACGCTTGATCTGATTTATGAGGGACATGATACGTAGGCAACCACATAGGGTTCGATCGAATCATCATTACATAAAAAAAAAGCAACAAAAAAAACAACAAAACAAAAAGAGAAAAAAAAAAGAGAATGAAGTTGTGGGACCTGAGAAATGGGAGGAAAGAAAAGAGTGATAAGCAAAAAGAAAAGAGGGAGGAAAGAAAATGAAAAAACCAAGGAGTGTTAAAGAGAAAAAATGAAGAGGAAAAGGGGCAAGAAGAGTGAAATTGGGATGATGCCATATGATCTTCGTACCCTCGAAGTCATTTAAGAACCGAAAGCTGTGACTAGGTGCATTGCACATATAATGAGATTATCTTATGTTAAATGCCCTGATGCTAACATGATGACTCCATTTTGTTCCTCTTTGTTATCTTCATTATAGCAGAAGGGTGGTTGGTTTGTGGTTCTTAAAGTGGTAACTCTTCTCTACAACATAAAGTCGAAAGGCAATGGCAGATGACAACAGAATTGAGTTGGTTGATACTGGTGCCCAAAAGCAATTGGTTGAACAGGACAATGGGTTGGTTGAAGAGGTAAGGATGTTAAGACAACACATGGCGGATATGTATCGGGCTTGGATGACTGGGAAGGCAGCACCCCCGCCACCACCTAGCTTCCTAGATGCTACCCTTGCCCAAACTCTGGTCATAGTTGTCACACCTCCTTTTTACTACACCCCCGGAAAGGGTGTAAACGGAGTTTTTCCACTTAAA
>NC_031998.1:16417099-16427631 GCF_001879085.1 Nicotiana attenuata
AAAAAAAGATTACACACATGTGATGTCCTGTATATTATACTGGATTGAAACAAAACTCAACTATATGCTAGCCCAAACTCAACTCCTCCAGTATAATATAATCGAAAAAAAGATTACACACAGGTGATGTCCTGTATATTATACTGGATTGAAACAACTCAACTATATGCTATCCCAAACTCAACTCCTCCAGTATAATATAATGGAAAAAAAAAATTACACACAGGTGATGTCCTGTATATTATACTGGATTGAAACAAAACTCAACTATATAGTAGCCCAAACTCAACTCCTCCAGTATAATATAATCGAAAAAAAGATTATACACAGGTGATGTCCTGTATATTATACTGGGACGAAACAAGACTCAACTATATTATAATATTCATCCAGTATAACATACTGGAAGATAAACATACACAAGACAGACTCCCAGTATAATATACTGCACAAAATTTTACTAAATTTAATAAACAAAAAACATAATCAATACCCACATAGTTGACGTCTACTATTCGCACACAGCAGACGTCCCGTAAAATATAATGGAATGAAACAAAACTCAACTATATTATAATATTCATCCAGTATAGCATACTGGAAGATAAAGATTCACAAGACAGACTTCCAGTATAATATACTGGACAAAATTTTACTAAATTTAATATACAAAAAACATAATCAAAACACACAAGCAGACGTCTACTATTCGCACACAACAGACGTCCAGTAAAATATAATGGGATGAAACAAAACTCAACTATATTATAATATTCATCCAGTATAACATGCTGGAAGATAAACATACACAAGACAGACTTCCAGTATAATATACTGAACAAAATTTTACTAAATTTAATAAACAAAAAACATAATCAAAACACACACAGCAGACGTCTACTATTCGCACACAACAGACGTCCAGTAAAATATAATGGGATGAAACAAAACTCAACTATATTATAATATTCATCCAGTATAACATACTGGAAGATAAACATACACAAGACAGACTCCCAGTATAATATACTGCACAAAATTTTACTAAATTTAATATACAAAAAACATAATCAAAACCCACATAGTTGACGTCTACTATTCGCACACAGCAGACGTCCCGTAAAATATAATGGAATGAAACAAAACTCAACTATATTATAATATTCATCCAGTATAACATGCTGGAAGATAAACATACACAAGACAGACTTCCAGTATAATATACTGAACAAAATTTTACTAAATTTAATAAACAAAAAACATAATCAAAACCCACACAGTAGACGTCTACTATTCGCACACAGCAGATGTCCCGTAAAATATAATTGAATGAAACAAAACTCAACTATATTATAATATTCATCCAGTATAACATGCTGGAAGATAAACATACACAAGACAGACTTCCAGTATAATATACTGAACAAAATTTTATTAAATTTAATAAACAAAAAACATAATCAAAACCCACACAGTAGACGTCTACTATTCGCACACAGCAGATGTCCCGTAAAATATAATGGAATGAAATAAAATTCAACTATATTATAATATTCATCCAGTATAACATGTTGGAAGATAAACATACACAAGACAGACTTCTAGTATAATATACTTAACAAAATTTTACTAAATTTAATAAACAAAAAACATAATCAAAACCCACACAGTAGACCTCTACTATTCGCACACAGCAGATGTCCCGTAAAATATAATGGAATGAAACAAAACTCAACTATATCAAAATTTGACAAGAACTGAAGAAATCTAAAATACAGATGAAACAAGAAAATACTTGAAAATTAAACCTAATATATAGAGACTAGAAAAAAATTGAAAAGGAAATTACTAGAATGACAAAATTACCAGAAATAAGACAAACTAATGAACAGAGAAAAATCGTAAAAGTTAAAATAGAACAAATATTTAAACCCTAACGGTACTGAAATCAACAATAATAACGAAAATTAAACCTAAACAACCAACAATAATAACGAAAATTCAAACACATTATCGTAAAAAACAAAACTCACCCATAATTTTGAAGAAAATTGGACATAACCCAGACAAGATTCGAAGAAAAGTGCTTTCTCAGGAAAGCTAAATCCGTACAATGCTATAAAACAAAGAGAAATGCGATAAAAAGTTACTAAACAGTATGTTAAAAAGGTCAAGGGCAGTTATGTTATTTTACCATATATTTTAAGTTAAAATGGCTAGAAATTGATTACATTTCGATTGGTGGCTATTTTTCAATAGCCAACCGAAAAACTTGCTATGCCATACAATTTTGACCAAATTTGGTCATAAAGACCCAAATTGCTAGCTCATTCCCTGAGCCCAATACCCTTAAACCCATATAATAACCTAGACAACCCTAATTCTAAAACCTAGAGCAGCTAACACACACACATAAAAGACGCAAAAAGACATCTTCACCTGGGAGCAGCTGCCAAACCTAGAGGGGACATATAATTTTGCAAATTTGTTTGGTTTGCTCTGTTTTCTTTGGTTTACTTACTGATTTTCAGTTTCCTTTTACTAGCTTACCACTGCAATTTAATGGTAATAGTTATGCTTTAGATTCCATTTGTGTGTTTTCTATTATCTGTTAATTAGATTTCTTGGACAAGGTTTCATTGTAATTGGGGCATTTGCATCTATACCCGCTTTATGTGCCACATTTTAATCTGTGCCCGCTTTGCAAAAAAAATTGCAAGCATACTCGCTTTTTCAAATAACTTCAGCATGCGGGGCTGAAGTAGCAAAGGCAATCACACAAAACTTCAGCATTTTAGTAGCCGAACCTGAAGTTCAGCTCTAGAGCTGAAGTTTTTGTTTTGTAACTCGCAAAGTTTTATTTTATAAGTTTTTGTTTAGTAACCGGAACCTTCAGCTCTAGAGCTGAAGTTTGCCAGTTATAAAATAAAAACTTCAGCTCTAGAGCTGAAGTTTTATTTTATAAGTTTTTGTTTAGTAATCGGCAAACTTCAGATCTAGAGCTGAAGTTTTCCAGTTATGAAATAAAAACTTCAGCTCTAGAGCTGAAGTTTTTTTACCACCTATTAATATTACATACTAGAGCTGAAGTTTCCAGTTACAACACAAAAACTTCAGCTTTAGAGCTGAAGTTTTTTGTGTTGTAATTGGAAAACTTCAGCTCTAGAGCTGAAATTTTAGAAATTCATAATTTAATGTTGACAATGCTTCTGCCATTGTTGCATATGAGGCTAAGACTAGGCTGAAGAGAAACAATGCAGTACCCAGCAAAACATTTGTATTGGCATGCTCTTGACTTCTGTTCAATTACTATTAATGGAAGTTCGGGCAATGATATTCTTCAGAGACTACATACTGTGGTAAAAGAAAAAGAAGAGTTGCAGCAACTTGAGATTGAACTACGGGCTCAACTCATTGCAAGATCGGAGATTATGGAAATACGGAATAGTTTTGCTTGACAACTCAGTTTCAGAAGAAGAAGAAAACAAAGGAGGAGAAGAAAAAGGAGAAAGGGGTTGAAGTTATTTAAGAAGTGTGTACAGGTTAAAAGTTTAAAAAAAATGGGTATAGGTTAAATGGGAGCGACCAAATAGGGCGCCCCGTGCAATTTTTACATTGTAAACTATCGTGATTGTGCACACGTTCGCGTGACACGGTTACGATACCCAAAAATAAATCAAAGTATGCGTTCGCGCAACTTTGGACGCAACAATCTTAATTAACAAAAGCGTGATTAATTCTGTACACGTACGCGTGACATGATTCTTGACGCGCCGAACAAAATGAGTACACGTACGCGTGACTCATTTTAAGATAATTCCGTGATTATCAATAACCAAATAAATGAATACACGTACGCGTGATTTGTTTCAAATTAAAAAGTGATAAAAGGTAAAAATGTACATAGGTTCTAAAATGAGTAATTAAACAATTTAATTAAGCCAGGTATGATTAAAGCGACCGTGCTAAAACCACGGGATCCGGGAGTGCCTCACACCTTCTCCCGGGTTAACAGAATTCCTTACCCGGTCTTCTGTGTTCGCAGACCATAAATAGAGTCAATTTCCTCGATTTGGGATTTAAAATAAATCGGTGACTTGGGACACCATAAATTATCCCAAGTGGTGACTCGGAATAAAATAAATAATCCCATTTCGATTATTGTCACTTTAATTGGAAAAACTCCCTTATGCCCCTTTCGGGAAAAAGGAGGTGTGACAGCTCTGGCGACCTACTGGGGACTAAAATCCAGAACCTCTTGTTCAGGGCTCAATAATTCGAGCTTGTTAATGTGATTTTTACTTGTCTTTATTTATTGTTGATATTACTGTATTTTGTAGACCTATTGTGCTAATTGTTGTTTATTTACCGCTTTGATATTATTTGAACTGTATTAAACTGTCTTCTTACGCCTCCCTTATGAGTCTTCTAAAATATGGTGCACACATACGCGTGGCCCACTTTTTTGTTAGAAGTCATACCAAATAGAACGAGGCTTGGGTCAGCAACAAGGCCGGGTAGACTTTCGTGCTCCCGGTATGTTGCCCCCACCTCGGCTCGAGCTATCCGATCGGGTAAGCCAGGTCTAGAACACAACCCCAGGTTTGAACCAAGAAAAAAATAGCCTCATGCCGGATCCCTAATAGGAACGTTTGTTTGCATCATGTGCATTTGACTTAGGGAACTCAACACAGGGGTTGGGTCCGTCTAGGACAGGTGTACCCAAAAATAAAAGACCATCCTGATGCATCCTATGTGCTACATGTTGCATTCTTCAAGGGTAAAAAGGTCATTTGGCGGATCAATGATGGGTGAGGGTAAATGAGAATGAAAAGAGGGTGAAGTGTGAAAATGAAGCAAGTAGGGCCCAGTTATGTTTTTCTTTTAAAAAAAATGAAAATGAAAAATTCAAAAAAGATTTTGCACTTTCCCATCACTTTTCAAAAAAAAGAAAGACAAAAAAGTATGTTTTCTCCAAACTAGTTGTTTTTTTTAATTCTTGCCCGTATCCAATCTTCCCGAACTACGCATACCTGATTCTCGTCTTTCAGGGTGGGATACGTAGCCAGCCCACATAGGGTCCGGTCTTCCTAGTGAGTCTTGGGCTCTTGGCTTCGCGAGGTTGTAGCCAAATCTTGCATGTCTAGCCACTTTTGGCCATATCGGCCATTCTTGCAAAAATGGGATCATTTGCGCAAAAGTGGTTCAATGGCCCATGTCTTAGAATCTTGAGTCCACAACTAGGTGTCATATTACTTTAAGGTACGTCCTTTTTTGAGTTTGCATCTTTAGCCACTTCTGGCCACATCGGCCATTCTTGCAAAATGGGTTATTTTTGCAAATTAATTTTGTGCCACGATTATTGGGAGTTTGAATCCACATAAGCTTTAGTGAGGTATTTCCATGTCTATGAAGTCACCTTTGATGAGTTTGCGTTAATATGCCACGTAGGTTAATTTTAAAAAAATAGCCACAATCATGTCTTGCATGTGTCCAATAGGGAGTGTTATTGTCTTACATAGTATTCTAAGTCTTTAACTCTATTTGGTCGTATTTTTCTCATACAGGTGTGGATCTACTTACCAAAGCTTGAGCATGACAGACGCCCTAGGACCATCCTGTCAGGATCACTTATTCAGGAGTTGCTTAAGGAGATTTTTTTTATGTTTTGAGTTTGTTTTTCTTTTTATATCGTGTTTTACCTTCTAGTTTTGTACAGTAATATCGAGTCTTTTAGGGGATGTTAGAGTCTGTCATATTCTAGTAAGTTAGTCGAGTCTTTTGTTATTGTACTTCCTATTTTGTATTTGAAAAAGATGTGTTATAAATCAAAAATCCAAAAATAAAAAAGAGATTTTGCATTTTTATATTTCCGTTAGAAGTTTTCTTTAGAATACTAACTCAAGAAATTCAAAAAAAAATCTTTTGAGGTTTTCCTTTAGTAAATTAATATCTAAAACTCAAAAAAAAATTTGCTTTTATATTTCCTTTAGGATATTAGGACTAAAAATTCAAACAAAAAAAAAAGATTTTTCTGTTGATATCTCTTTACAAGTTTTCTTTAAGATATTAAATCCAAAATCCAAAAATATTTTCCTTTTGAGGTTCTTCTTTCGGAAATTAATAAAACACCAAAAAAAATCCTTATATTTTCACCAGAACTTTAGGACATTAATTAAAGAAGATTAAAAAAAACATACTTGGTCTTTGGCTTATCCAGTTTATTCTTTAGATTTCCTTCCTATAAAAGAAAATCAAAAAAAAAATTTCTATTCTAGGGGTTTTTTCTTTTTCTTTAATAATTTCTCATAGATTATCTGTTTCCAAAAGAAAAAAATATATGCTCGTTAAGCTTGAGTTTAGAATAGGTTATAGAACATTAAGTTTAGAAAATTCAAAAAAAAAATAGATTTGCTTCTTTTATTTCTCTTTTCTCGTCAGAGTAGTTATTAAGGTAAAAAAAAATAAAAAAAGAAAAAAGAGAGAACGTTAGTTTGTTTAGTCTATTCTCAATTCCAAAACTACGCTTGATCTGATTTATGAGGGACATGATACGTAGGCAACCACATAGGGTTCGATCGAATCATCATTACATAAAAAAAAAAAAACAACAAAACAAAAAGAGAAAAAAAAAGAGAATGAAGTTGTGGGACCTGAGAAATGAGAGGAAAGAAAAGAGCGATAAGCAAAAAGAAAAGAGGGAGGAAAGAAATTGAAAAAACCAAGGAGTGTTAAAGAGAAAAAATGAAGAGGAAAAGGGGCAAGAAGAGTGAAATTGGGATGATGCCATATGACCTTCGTACCCTCGAAGTCATTTTAGAACCGAAAGCTGTGACTAGGTGCATTGCACATAAAGTGAGATTATCTTATGTTAAATGCCCTAATGATAACATGATGACTCCATTTTGTTCCTCTTTGTTATCTTCATTATAGCAGAAGGGTGGTTGGTTTGTGGTTCTTAAAGTGGTAACTCTTCTCTACAATATAAAGTCGAAAGGCAATGGCAGATGACAACATAATTGAGTTGGTTGATACTGGTGCCCAAAAGCAATTGGTTGAACAGGACAATGGGTTGGTTGAAGAGGTAAGGATGTTAAGACAACACATGGCGGATATGTATCGGGCTTAGATGACTGGGAAGGCAGCACCCCCGCCACCACCTAGCTTCCTAGATGCTACCCTTGCCCAAACTCTGGTCATAGTTGTCACACCTCCTTTTTACTACACCCCCGAAAGGGTGTAAAGGAGTTTTTCCACTTAAAGGACAATCGAAACGGGATTTATTATTAAAAATCAGAGTCGCCACTTGGGAGATTTATGGTGTCCCAAGTCACCGGTTGAATCCCGAATCGAGGAAAACAATGACTCTGTTTAACAGTCCGCGAACTAGAAATCCGAGTAAGGAATTCTGTTAACCCGAGAGAAGGTGTTAGGCATTCCCTAGTTCGGTGGTTCTAGCACGGTCGCTCAACTGTTATATTTGGAATATTTATCTGATTTCAAAACATGTTTTAGCTTATGTGCTTTATAATCTTAAACCGCTTTTATTATTATTTTTAACGAGAATTGCAACGTCGTGAAAGCGTGTCTCGAACCACGTCACATAAATTCACCCGTGGTTGTTGACACATTCCGACTTCGTTGAGATTTGGATTTGGGTCACATAAATGTGCACCCGAGTTTTACGAAAGTAAATTATTAAAAGCGTGTCTAAAGTGTCTAACGCGTTATTATCTTTGGGGAAGGCCGTGAAATTCGCTAAACGGCCCACCCGAATTCTAAGTATTCTAATGTATACATTTGTTGAGGGCCCCGCAATTTATGTGTTTTTGTTTAGCAAGGCTCATCTCATTTATTATTTAAAGGTCCAACCTAAAGTAAACTATGATTTTCTATTTAATATTGTCTCTAAAGGCCCTAATTAATTAGTATATCTAAAAGGCCAAATCCTTATGATTCAGTTTCCAATCAACCCAGCTCAGTAATTTACGAAGTAAAGTCAAAACGGATTTAGCAATTCATTCAAAACATAAAGGATTGGACATTTTGGGCCTATTGTTGCGGAAGCCAGGCCCAAGAGCATTGTTCAAATTTAGTTGTGCAGCTGGACAATAGCTGTCTGAGCCTCACGTTTGAGCCCAGAATCAGGTGTTGAATCAAGACGAGACCCAATACTGATTATAGCACAAAAAGTGAACTCAACAACATGCACACCTATATTCAATTAGTTGATGCCTAAAACTGTCCAAGAGGTCAATTATGCAATTAGAAATTTTGAAGGCAACCTGTGAAATGCTTAATGGCAACTTCAGAATCTTACTTGACTAGGCTTGTGATTTTATAATTTGTGAAGGAATGTGCCAAAAGTCGAGTTCAAATCCAGTATCTAAACTAACAAATTTATACATGCTTAACAATTACAATACACATGTTATACTTTTTACCTAGTTAACATACAAACTCAAATGATCAACTATCTCTGAACTCAATGCTTTCGTCCTACTGGAACTCAGGTCCGTCCAAAACAGTTCGGCAAAGTTATTTTTTAATTATAGAGTGAAAATGAGAACAACTACCAAAGGCATTATCACGTTTCTGAGTCACTTGTTAAACAAATTTATGAAACAGTTGACAGGAAATCAACTAAGGCTACAGGAACCTATTCAGTTTAATTACAACTAGTACTCAACTACTAAAAACTCATACACATCTCTAAATACACGAACACACGCCTAATGGTTCAAATGAACACACTCATGCTTAACAGTTCATCATTTCAATACAGTCCATTACAAATTAAGGGTTCAACCAGTGCAAATTACTTTTAAAAAAAAAGTCCTAATTACAATCCAAATCATTAAAGTCGATTATAATGAAAATATTGCAACAACTGAAGCTTCTAATGAAATTATGCTTCCATTTCATTTCATTTCAGCTGAAATTCTACATGATGTTGAGATTCAGAACATGTACCTGAAATTTGAAATATAACGATAAGAAGGAGAGATCAGCAACAGGAGTTATAAATCAGCAATGTTAACCACAGCAACAGGAGCAAATTTCAATCCAAAAACAACTTCACAAACACCCAGAGATGAACCAGTGATTAGGTCGCAGCGGACTCAACCTTAGGAAGAGTGGGCGCTAATACTTTTGCCCAATAGTGGTATCGGGGTCAATTTCCACAGGGAGCTAGAAAGGGAGTTGGATATTTGTTTAGCCTAGAATTGCGTGTTTGCTTCTAATTGATCTTCTATCATTTTTGGGTTTTTGTGATTATCAACTACAATTTAACAACTACTAATTATAACTAAATTATGCTAAGATAGTAACTCTAGGTTGTATGCAAGATAGAGAAAGACACTAGGGTCGTGGCATTTACCTAGGTGGTCAACTAACGGGTCGAGATTCCTAATACGAGAATGATGATTATGGGGCTTATGATATAACCGTTGCACGATAGCATTCACTCTCACACCTTTCGGTAGAAAGAGTGATTTTGCCCAATTGACTCTCTCGAGACCAATTGGGTAGGCTAACAAACCAAGCAACTTAGGGTTCAAGTTGGGTAATCACTCTCTCGAGGTCTTACCCGTTAATTGGGACTACCATTCTCATGGGTCCATCCCAATTCCTTGTTGGGTTAACTTTGGAGTCAATAGACACTCTTTCTCAAGAAGAGTCAAGACTCACTAAGCTAGACTTAGTGTTTGCAACCACCAAATCCTAGTTAAAACATAAAATCAACCCAAATATCAAACACCCAACATCATTCAAGCACTAAACAATCACACCCATTAATTACCCACACTAGGGTTGAGCCACAACCCTAGCTAATGGGTTTAGCTAGACATAATGGCAACAGAAATTAAAGAAGAAGTAGATAAAATCAACATAATAATTAACTAGGAAGTTAATCTACACGAATTCACGTTAAAACAAGGTTAAAATGCCCAAAATAGGCTAAAACTTGAATCTCACGAGTGCTGCTGCTATCTGATGTCTAAAACTTAACCTAGAAATAATAAAATATTCTATTTATACTATGCCAGAAAAATCGGACAAAAATACCCCTGTGGGGCTGGCGCGGACCGCGCATAAATGCACCGCGGCCGCGTAGGGGTCTTGGCCTTCTATCATTCACTTCTGGAACTGGGGACGCGGACCGCATAAAGAAGTAGCGGGGCCGCACAGGCTAATGAGCGTGGATCGCACAACATTGAAGCGGGACCGCGTAGACACCAGCGCTGACCGCGTAGAAATGAGCGCTGACCGCGCTTGGAGACTCCTGAAATGGGTGCTCTCTGAATCTCCTAGCGCGGCCGCGCAACAAATCAGTGCGGTCCGCGCTAGGTCCTCCTGTCCCTACTTCAATGATTTTTGATGCTTGAGCAGGTTTCACTCCGTTTCGAGCTGGTTCTTGACTTCCGTCATCTTGTCGCTCAAACCTGCAATCAAGCGCACTTTGTAAGCATTCTGAGTCTATTTCATGACAATTCATACATAAGGCATAGGCAAGTATGGGCATAAAA
>NC_031998.1:16434828-16443422 GCF_001879085.1 Nicotiana attenuata
GGAGTAGAAAGTGCCTCCAAGGAGTCGTGATGAAGTTAGGGAGGATGTGGAGTAAGCTTTTGGCGGATCAGAATGCCGACTTGACTTGCTTTTCGGGGAAGCGCCCGTGTGTGATCTACAGCAGCAGTTCCAGTCCACAGAGGAGGAGACCCCCAGGCCAAGGAGAGAGGAAACTCCCGTAGCACTGAGGGAGTTGTTGAAGACGGTGGGCGCCAGGTTCATGAGGGTACAATCCAGTGATCCGACCGGTGGTATCAGGCCTGTGCTCAGTGACCATGCTCATGTCCAGGCACCCAGCAGCAGCAAGGTCGGCGACCAGTCTAAGGTCCCGGCTACTACTAAAGGATCCAGGGACGACAGGAGACCACGGCATGTGGCCTAGGCTTGAGGGGCCCTCTATATCCTTTTATCATGTTTTTTGAGCTATCTGTGGTAGTTTGGCACTGGGGACATGCCGCATTTATATACGTGGGGGTGCGCCCTACCATTTGATTCCTGATACACGGATGACTTTATATTTATTTTATTTTCTAGTTATGTTTTTGGTTTTTTAAATAGTTGGCCTGTAATATATTTTAACTTTTAGCTACTTTTAGACTCCTATGTATAATATTCATCCGTTGTATATTCTTACTCCCCATTGTACATATTCATTCGGTTTTTTTCTAATTTTCGTTCAAATTTTTTGTAATTCTTAGCCTAGTAGTGAGGCTCGTAGCCTTTTATTTTCGGTTTTAGTGTTTTCAATAAGCCCTTGGTTTTCTTAATGCCACGGTTCTTTCAAGGGTAGTGTGTTTGCGAACCGGGTGGCTCTTCCCAATGATGATAGCGTGACAACCTTCTTAAGGGTTTGAGTCCGTTTTTGATTTTTCTTCTTTTGATTTTAAAAATTTTGTAGTTAAGAGGACTCAGGCAAGCTTCACTTGGCCTAACACATTTGCCGTTGATCCATGGTCATAGACATAATGTTGTGTTTAGGAATGGTGAAAATTGTGGCTTGAGACTCTTGTGTTAATCAAACAATCATCAATATGGTCGTGTGGGGCCATTGTGCGCTTGAATTGGAACTAAGGTCATTGTGGCCTCACTCGATACTAGCAAACCCTTGAGTGTGTGTGGTGAGAAGTTGAATTATGAGTCTAAGGTCCAAGCCAGCGGTCTAGAACTTGCCCTAATGTTGTTGAGGCGAATCATAGGCGAAACTTGACTTTGAGAAGTGAATATAGGCCCCTTCTGATCCAAACTTCCAAATTTGAACTATTTCCATAACTACAATCAATGATCCCTAGTTCAACCCTTTTGAGCCTTAACCTTCTTCCATAACGAACCAAATAAGCCTAATTACCCGTTCTCGATGGAGCATTTGACCCAACTTCCCTTGAGCGATGGCAATACCTAAGTTTGGGGGGGGGGGGTGTTGTGAGACAAGAAGGATTCAATGCGGTAAAGGGCACAAAGCAAAGAAAAGGAAGGCAATGAAAAAAAGAGAAGACAAAGAAATGCAAAAGTGGATAAGAACCAGAAAAGGGTTCAGAAAACAAAGTGAAAAAGGCTATGTAAAAGTAGAGAAAGGAGAAAGGTTTAAAGTGCAAAAGAAAGAGTGACAATGTGTCTCTCTACCCCCCTTGAAAGAAATGAAAGAAGTGAAATACTCAAATGAGTCAAAAAAGTATGCCATAATGAACCAAAGAGAAGTGCTAAAGGGAAGATTGAACCTAAATGAAAACAAAAATATATCCTACCTTCACCCAAAAGCCTTACACAAGACTCTCAAAAGCCCTATATGATCTTGATTGAGGGAAGCCTACAATTAGTGGATACTTACATAAGGGGCAAGCATATGGTACCTAAAGCTGGACTTATGACCTTCTTTGTGAGAGTAAATGAGTGAAAACAAAATCCATCAACCTCAGGTTGTGTGTCATTACTCTAAAAAAGTGAGGTTTCGCTTAGGGAAAGTTGAGGATGTGTGATTTGGATTCCACAAAGACAAGGTATTGAGAAAAGGCCTTGATGAAATGAGTCAACCCTTGATGCTCTCGTGTCAACATTGATCCATAGTTCTAAAAAACTGTGTTAACTGATGCATTCGTATTGAGGGTAATTGTTAGTCCCAATTGATCGTGATGAGGCTTCCTTAGGATAAGCTGGAATTACTTGGATGTTTCCTTTTTAGGGATGGGTTTTTCTTCTATTTTGCTTGAGGACAAGCAAAGTCCTAGTTTGGGGGTAAGTTGATACACTGTATTTTTAAAAACAACGTTTTACCTATTCTGTTAAGCAAATCTGATGTTCAGCTCTTGTTGTACCTTTTCGCCATGAAACTGGGCTTCAATGCTCCGCTTATCCGATTTGAATCACAATCCTTTTTCGACTTGTAGTGCCCGAAGGGTTTTCACCATCAAGCCTCTCTCCTTTTGGTCTTTCTCTCACCTCACTATCGCCTTATGGTGCCTGTGAAGGTTTTCACCAATAAGACTCTCATTTTGTTTTCTCTCAGCTTTCATCGCCTTGTGGTACCCGTGAGGGCATTTATCATCAAGACTCTCTCATTCTTCATTTCCCTTGTTTGGACCGGAGTGTTGCCCCAGATATGGTCCACCTCTACTCGCTTGACTCGGCATTTCTCAAAGATTGATCAGAAGGTCTTTCTTTGGACCGTAATGCAGGCTTTTGGACAGGGTTAGGAAGAAAAGGTATCAAAGGCTCAAAACAAGTCAACATGGCTCAAAATTACAACTTTCGGAATCAGATTTCTCACAACAACCACAACTTCTGCCCCAGTTTCTTTCTTGGGGACTCTTGGATTTTTATTTCGGTGTGACTGAACCTCAGAGAGAGGCTGCCTACGTACCCTTTCGGGATCAAGTCAAGCGTAGTTCATGTCATAAAATTACTTCGTTGTTGCGATCTTTCCTTTTCTTCCACTTTTTTTTTTCTTTCTTTTCATTTCTTTTCTTTTCCTTCTCTTTTCTGTTCTTTTCTCTTTCTTTTCTCTTCTTTTTTTCTTTTCTTCTCTTTTCTTTTCTTTTCTTTTCTTTCTTTTTCTCTTCTTTTCTCTTTTCTTTTCCTTTTCTTTTCTTTTTTTTCTTTTCTTTTCTTTTCTTTTCTTTTCTTTTCTTTTTCTTGTTTTTTCTCTTTTCTTTTCTTTTCATTTCTCTTTTTTCTTTTCTCTTTCACTGTTTTCTCTTGTTTCTTCGCTGATTTTCCCCGTTCGGGCTTACGAGTTTTATTATTGATTCCGAAAGAGGGGTACGAAAGAAAATAAATGAAGCTCAAAAGGGTAACAAAGGATAAAGTGTTTGGATAGCAGAACAAAATGCCTTCATCATTCCAATCTCCAAAACATGCCAAGTACAAATTACACAATTAAACAAACATGAGGAAAACATACGTATCATCTTTTGATTGCGCCAGAATTAATAACCATACCCACACACTTGCCTTCTACATTTGTCAATTACCCAGCACCATTGGACAACAATCTCGGTACCACGAGCGGTCCTTGTAAACTTGGGGCAAAATTGCCTTTGGCTGCAAACCGATGTGGCATGATGCATTTCAACAGTATTTCTTTATGTTCCGTCTGACCCAGTTTTACTCAATTTGCGCTCGAAGTGGTCTCAAAATGCCCTTACGTAGTGCCCTCGAATGTCCTTACATCTTCAACATTATTTCATTGCTTCATTACTAAACTGACTTTTAAAACCAGACTGAGGATTATGCGTGCATGTCATGTCACTAGAACCAGCATGAAAAGAATCGTAAAAGGAGAAGAAAACTAAACAAAATGACTAGAAATGGCAGGAAACAGGAGATTGCATTAGACTGACGGTGAAAGGGTTTAAACAACAGAACAAACAAACAAACCTAGACAGCACTAAACAAGCTATTACGGCAAAGTGAAAAGATAGAAGGGTTTGAGTCACAAGACAATATCCGGATTACAACCCTAAAAATAACCCGGACAACAGAAATGACAACAAAATAAACCACCAAAACTCCACTCTAGCTAACCAAGAGTTGGAGCGTCTTTCCAATCACCAAACTCGACACCTTAGCCACTGCATTGCTCATCAAAATTGCTGGAGCCATCACCAATTTCAATATTATTGACTTCATTCAACAAGTTTCCGAGAGGGTTCTCATACTCCCTATCACCATGGATCTTCCCCACAAAATGTGCATCATCATGTGTAGGTAAAGGCTTCTGTACAATGTTCTGGGTGGCACTGTCCTGGACCGCAATTATCCCTTTCTGAATCATTCTTTCTATCTCTCTTTTCAAATCCCGGCAACTTTCGACATCGTGCCCCTGGACATTGGAATGGTATTCACACCTTTTAGAAGGGTCAAAGCTTCTTGCACGCTTGTCCACATGATTCGGAGGAATGGGTGCAATCAGGTTATATTGCTTTAGTGTCTCAAACAAGTTTGCATATGACTCTCCCAAGGGGGTGAATGTTTCTTGCTTCTGTGCCCTCTCTTGCTTCGAGATTATATTGAAAGTGGCATGCAAACGCTTGGGCCAAATCATCCCACGTGTACCATCGGGCATGATCCTGTCGCGTGTACCATTCCAAGGCCGCACCACTGAGACTTTGACTAAAGTACGCCATCAATAATTCATCCTTTCCCCAACTCCTGTCATTTTGCTGCAGAATCCCCTTAAATGGGCTACCGGATCACCATGTCCATCATCTAAGTCAAACTTGGGTAGCTCGAATCCTGCTGGTAACTGGACATCGGGAAACAAGCACAAATCCTTGTAGGCCACACTGACTTGGCCACCCAATCCTTGCATGTTCATGAAGGATTGCTCTAGGCTTTTTACTTTTCGAAACATCTCTTCCTGTTCCGGATTCTTAAGCGGCTTATCAGTTTCCACCGGGAGCTCAAAGTGAGGGGTGTAGGAATATGGCTCAGGAGCTTTAAAGGTAGGCTCAGGAGGGTAGTACTGTCTGTCGTGAGTTTGAAACAATGGCTCACTGGAATATCTTTGCAATGTGGCAGGTGGAGGCGCCACAAAGACAGGGGTGATTGGTGGAGGAGGGTTTTGTTTGGGTAGTGGAGCTTGGGGAGGATAGGAGGTGGTGCCATAACTCTGTTGGTAGAAAGGGAAAGTTGGCGAGGAATTCACAGTAGGAGGCTCCTGGGACTGAGCCGAAGGTGGGATATATGCTGGATTGGCGGGATAAACTGGCGCCGGCTGACCCTTAGCCCAGGCCTGATGCATCTCGGCCATCTGCTGCCTCAACTTATACATCTCTTCCCTCATTGCTTTGGAATCCACCACGTCTACCTCTTTTGACCGGTCCATGATACTGGTATCTGATTCGTGGCCTGTCATGTTCAGTTTGTTTTTTGACCGGGTGTTGTAGGAATGGGTTGCCAGGATGCCAACTAACTAAACACCCTGCCTGGGCTCATCATCAACAACAACTTTGTAAGCAGTTAGAGCGTTAATAGATAGATAACCGCACATTTGGGGAATGAATGCACCTAAGCAGTTAACCCTTTCTATTATGTCTTTGCTTGGTGGCATGCGTCATCCCGGCTTTCATTTTTCTTTATTTGCCATGCCTTTCCTCTCATTCTTCCCTCGTGTTTTCCATTGTTTGTTTCTTGCCTTTCCCTCTTTTCTTTTGTTTTTCTCTCTTATTTTTCCCTCATTTCTTTTCCTTCTTTTCTTTTGCCTTAGCTTTTCCTTGTTCCTATTCGCTCCTTTCCTCAAAATTATTTTTCCGCTCTTTTCTTTCCTATGCTCCCTTTTTATTTCTCTTGTTTGCTTTTGTTTGGTTTCATATTTCCTTCCTCTTTTGTTTTCTTTCTTTCTTGTTTTCTACTCATTCCTTTCATTCTTTTNCTCAAACAAGTTTGCATATGACTCTCCCAAGGGGGTGAATGTTTCTTGCTTCTGTGCCCTCTCTTGCTTGAAGTTTTGGTTGGCCCGCAAACCTGCTCCGGGGGGATTCTTGTAGGCTCTTAGGGGTGGGTAGGTGTTTTGAGTTGGGTAAGCATTTTGTGGGGTGGGTGCACGCCATTGCGCATGGGTAGGATATTGGGGGTATGTTTGGGCATGGTGGACAGAGAAGTGGGGATAGTGTTGTGGTGGGCTATATGGAGTGTGATGGGGTCGAAGTTGGTTGTAATATGGTGATGGGCCCCTGGACCAGCCTCTTGATTCAACTACTGCCACATCTTCTTTCTTTTTCACTACCCCTCCAGTGCCGCTCTGGATAGCCTGGGTAGTTGCCTTGATTGCAGAATAGCTCATGATTTGGTTGGACTTAAGCCCCTCCTCCACCATACTTCCCATTTTCACTACTTCGTTGAAAGATTTTCCCACTGCCGACACCAAGTGACCATAGTAGGTAGGCTCCAAAGCCTGCAGGAAGTAATCAACCATCTCGCTTTCCCTCATTGCAGGATCGACTCTTGCCGCCTGCTCTCTCCACCGGAAACCATACTCTCTGAAGCTTTCCCCGGGCTTCTTCTCAATTTTGGTCAGTGACAGACGGTCGGGACAATTTCGAGATTATATTGAAAGTGGCCTGCAAACGCTTGGGCCAAATCATCCCACGTGTACCATCGGGCATGATCCTGTCGCGTGTACCATTCCAAGGCCGCACCACTGAGACTTTGACTAAAGTACGCCATCAATAATTCATCCCTTCCCCCAACTCCTCTCATTTTGCTGCAGAATCCCCTTAAATGGGCTACCGGATCACCATGTCCATCATATAAGTCAAACTTGGGTAGCTTGAATCCTGCTGGTAACTGGACATCGGGAAACAAGCACAAATCCTTGTAGGCCACACTGACTTGGCCACCCAATCCTTGCATGTTCATGAAGGATTCCTCCAGGCTTTTTACTTTTCGAAACATCTCTTCCTGTTCCGGATTCTTAAGCGGCTTGTCAGTTTCCACCGGGGCTCAAAGTGAGGGGTGTAGGAATATGGCTCAGGAGCTTTAAAGGTAGGCTCAGGAGGGTAGTACTGTCTGTCATGAGTTTGAAACAATGGCTCACTGGAAGATCTTTGCAATGTGGCAGGTGGAGGCGCCACAAAGACAGGGGTGATTGGTGGAAGAGGGTTTTGTTTGGGTAGTGGAGCTTGGGGAGGATAGGAGGTGGTGCCATAACTCTGTTGGTAGAAAGGGAAAGTTGGCGAGGAATTCACAGTAGGAGGCTCCTGGGACTGAGCCAAAGGTGGGATATATGCTGGATTGGCGGGATAAACTGGCGCCGGCTGACCCTTAGCCTAGGCCTGATGCATCTCGGCCATCTGCTGCCTCAACTTATACATCTCTTCCCTCATTGCTTTGACATCCACCATGTCTACCTCTTTTGACGGGTCCATGATACTGGTATCTGATTCGTGGCCTGTCATGTTCAGTTTGTTTTTTGACCGGGTGTTGTAGGAATGGGTTGCCAGGATGCCAACCAACTAAACCACCTGCCTGGGCTCATCATCAACAACAACTTTGTTAGCAGTTAGAGCGTTAACAGATAGATAACCGCACATTTGGGGAATGAATGCACCTAAGCAGTTAACCCTTTCTATTATGCCTTTGCTTGGTTGCATGCGTCATCCCGGCTTTCATTTTTCTTTATTTGCCATGCCTTTCCTCTCATTCTTCCCTCGTGTTTTCCATTGTTTGTTTCTTGCCTTTCCCTCTTTTCTTTTGCTTTTCTCTCTTATTTTTCCCTCATTTCTTTTCCTTCTTTTCTTTTGCCTTGGCTTTTCTTTGTTCCTATTCGCTCCTTTCATCAAAATTGTTTTTCCGTTCTTTTCTTTCCTTTGCTCCCTTTTTATTTTCTCTTGTTTGCTTTTGTTTGGTTTCTTATTTTCCTTCCCTCTTTTGTTTTTCTTTCCTTTCTTGTTTTTCACCTCATTCCTTTCATTCTTTTCTTGTTTTTCCTTTTTTTTCATTTAGTTACGGTCGAATCCTATGGAGATTGCCTACGTATCACGACCCCGCGTGAATCAGACCGAGCGTAGTTCTTGCAAATTGAATGCAAAAATAAAGGGATAATTTTGGGATTTTCAAATTTCATTAATAAACGCCGAGTACAAGAGATATTAGACTATTTATTTTCTTGAAGGGAAACTACAAAAACAGACTCAAAATAACAAAATACAGACTCGATGATTAAAAGCTAGATCAAGGGTGCATCAAAGCTTCACATCCTGGGGCCCGCGGGGCATCACTCGGCATCGCCGCAGGCCTGCGCAAGACTGAGAAGGTTTCCATGTCAACTGTGACTATTTAAAGAAAAATTGGCCATGTAATGGCTTATTTTGACTTACAAAGCAAAGTGGCCAGTTTTGAAAATTTTATTTAAGGAAAACAAAGACTCGGTTTTGCGAATACGACCTTACAGCACTTCCGCAAGGGAGATTTTCAGGCTGTGCCCACAAACCGTTTACAAATGACTCAAGGTGGCTTGTTCTTGCAAAACGGCCTTCCGGCGCCCTTTATAGGGACATTCGGCTTATTTTTAACAAGAATGGCGTCACCCGACTTATTTTGACAACCATTTAAGATTTTGGCATTATTTGGCTATTTTTTGAAA
The DNA here is from genome assembly GCF_001879085.1 of Nicotiana attenuata. Lineage (NCBI taxonomy): Eukaryota > Viridiplantae > Streptophyta > Magnoliopsida > Solanales > Solanaceae > Nicotiana > Nicotiana attenuata. Next base: position 16,443,407 of record NC_031998.1, read on the forward strand.
AGGGTATGGTTGGTCC
>NC_031998.1:16443442-16466856 GCF_001879085.1 Nicotiana attenuata
ATCGGGGGGGGGGGTCAGTTGGGGCAGTTAAATATCAGCGACTAACCTATTCTGAGCCGTTGATTTGATCAACCTCGACGGCTGGGATTGCTTGACGCCAAAACGATGTCGTTTTGAGTCTATCGGGGTAGGCCGGGTTTGGTGAGATGGGTTTGGGCCAGGGATGATTTTTGGGCTGGGTAATTCAATTAAGTGGTCCAAATGTGGTTTATTATTAAGACCACCTATTTTAATTGCTTTCTCCTTCTTTTTTATTTAATTTTGTTTTCCTTTTGGTATTTTCTGATTTTATAAAAATGCAAAAATTAAAGTAAAGACCTAATATATTTTCAAAGTTAATCTAATCAATTCCTAAAATTGTTTAAAATCTATTTTCTGACAAATTCAACAATTAACAACTAAAGATGCAAAAGTAGACTATTTTTGTTATTTTCTTCATATTTTGTTCTAAAACCACTTAACCAGTAATTGATCCTAAAATATGAAATTAGATCCTAAATGCAAATGTCAAGCTTACTTTTATATTTTCATATGAATAAAAATGCACAAATAAAATGCAAATAATTATTAGAAAATAACACAAAAATTCACAAAAATTGTAAAAATAAAGAAAAAATCCTTTTGTTTGAATTTTTTTTGGGAACAATTCATATAGGGCAAAAATCACGTGCTCACAATAGTGCCAGATGATCCCCCATACTCTCCAGATTCTCCCGCTTATCACAGCTTTCCCAACCACCCTAGTAGCTCCATCACTCGTCCTCCAACTACCTTTCCCAAAAATTGCCCTCCTGTCATACCCACTATCTCCACCATCACAACCTCTCAACAACCTCTCCTCAGATCCAATAGTGAACACCAGTTTAAGCCTCATGATGCCCAATACTACTCTCCAAAGTTGGCCCACCAGGTCCCGGACTCGTAAAATCGTAACCGTCAGAATGAGCCCTATGTTGAAAATGAAAAGTCTGCAGGAAAAGAAGGGCGGGATGAGATATCCAGAAAGTTGAAAGGTATAGAACAATCCTTAAAGAACATGCAAGGGATAGCAAATCAGATTAACATGTCTTACAATGACTTGTGTATGTTCCCTGATGTTCATCTGCCCGCAGGGTTTAAAATGCCAAAGGTTAACTTGTATGATGGGCGTGGAGATCCAGTAGCCCATCTGAGGGGTTATTGGAGTAAGTATTGGCGGGAAAGATGATTTGTTGATGGCATATTTCAGTGAGAGCTTGACTGGGGCAGCCTTGGAATGGTATACTCGTCAAGATGTCAATAAGTGGCATGCATGGGATGACATGACTCAATATTTTGTTTGACACTTCCAGTACAATCTAGACATTATCCCAGACCGCTCCTCCCTGTCTGAGATGGAAAAGAAACTGGAGGAAAGTTTTAGGGAGTGTGGGCTCAGATAGAGGGAACAAGCTGCTCGGGTCAGTCCCCCGATTGGTGAAGAAGAAATGGTTGAGCTTTTCCTACAAGCCCAGGGGCCCACCTACTTCAGTCATTTGATCCCGGCCTGGGGTAAACCTTTCAATGATGTGGTAAAAATGGGGGAGATGGTAGAAGAGGGAATCAAGTCACGCAAAATCATGAGTTATTCTTCATTGAAAGATACTACAGAAGACATTTAGAAAATCTCAGAAGTTTGGGGGGAAGAAAGAGAAATAGAAAAGAGGTTGTTGAGCCCCGCCAACGACAAGATCTAATGGGCGTTCTTGCTCAACGCTTTCAGCCTCAATACCGATCCCATGAATATCCTCGTACTCCAGATAATCCTCCCCACTGCTACTTCTCTCCACAAAACCCCCAAATTCATACCCCACTTTCCCAGTGCTCTACCCAAAATTCACTGCCATATGCTCCACACCCACAAGACCCACAATGGCCTGCACCGCCTCCACAAATGTCTTACCCGCCCCCTCAAGCATATCAACCACCTACCTGCAAAAGTTTCTAACCGAGGCCAGAGTACAAAATGAAAAGGCAACAGCAAAAGGAAAAGACTTTCACTCCCATTGGAGAATCATATGTCAGTTTGTTCCAAAGGTTGAGTCAATTGAACATATTGAAGCTGATTCAGATAAAAATGTCGAACCCTCTTCCAAAGAATTTTGATTATTCTCAAAGGTGCGCATATTGCTCTAATGCCCTGGGTCACAGCATAGAAAAATGTTGGCATCTGAAAAGAGTAGTTCAGAAGCTTATTGATGCAGGTGACATTGTCATGCAAAATCTAGATGCAGTAGACACTAGCTAAAGTCCATTACCTGTTCATAATGAGACGCATATGGTGGGTATGATTTGTAACTGAAAAGGAATATGAGAACTCTTCTGAGCCGCAAAGCTTTCAGCGCTATTAGTCTCAGTTTCGGAAGTTGGTCTTAAGAACGAGCTGGCAAAAGGGACCCAAACGCAATTTTCTAAGGTCAATGTGATGGAGACTTGTGAAGGTCCTAGTAATGTTGATGCAGAACTCAGTGGCTAAGATGTTGAGCTTGGTGATTGGAAAGATGCTCCTTTCGTGGCTAGCCGGGGAAGATTCTTGGTGATTTATTTTGTTGTCATTTCTGTTGTCCGGGTTATTTCAGCATTGTAATCTGGACATTGTCTTGTGACTCAAACCCTTCTATCCTTTTATTTTTCCTATCCCAATTAGCCTTGTTACCTCGTTTAGTGTTATCTAGGTTTGTTCCAGGGTTGTAAGCCCAATTTATTTTGCTTGTTTTGTTGTTCGAACCCTTTCGCCGTCTGTCTAATGCAATCTCTTGTTTTTTGTTATTTCTAGTCTGTATTTGTTTAGTTCTCTTTTTCTTTTATAGTTCTTTTCATGGTGACTCTAGTGGCATGACGTGCATGTGGAATTCTCAGTCTGGTTTTAAAAGTTAGTCTAATCTTGAAACAATGAAATAAGTTTTGAAGATGACAGGGACATTTGAGAGAAATAAGTAAAGATCTGGACATTTTGAGATCATTTAAAGCATGAATTGTGTGAAACTGGGGCAGATGGTTTGGGAAGTTAATAGGACGACAAGAATTTGTCAAGAGAGAGTATGCCCCGAACAATTTGAAGCGAGCAACTTTCAGTTCAAGTGCATCTCAAGTTACAAGATAAAGCCAAAAGTGTTGCTCCAAACTGGCGGAGGACATCCATTGTGAAGAAGAAACTACCCAACAAGAGCTCGGTACTTGACAAGGCACTAAAGAAAGGTGGAAGGCATATTAGTGATACCAATGGCGATGCTGCAAAAGAAATACTGTGCATGATCTTCATTTTTCATCCTCAGGTTGCATGTGTTAAACTTGGCATTTTCAGAGATTGGGAGGCCCTCTTTCAGCCACCCAAACACTTTATACCCTTTGGTACTCTTTTGAACCTGTGCTGATTTCTTTGACCTCCCCTCTTTTGGAATCAAGTTACAGTCATAAAATGAAAATATGTTCATGTCCCCATAGGTTTGTTTTAGAAAGTTCATTCCAAACAAAAAAAATCAAAAAGAAAAAATGAGGGAAAAAGAAAAAAAAGAAGGAAAAAAAGGAAAAAAAGGAAAGAAAAAGAGCAACAAAAAACAAAACAAGAATTAGTGTGAACTATGTTCGACCTAATTCTTGTCACCACAAGATACGTAGGCAGCCTTACGGTTTGGTCGCACCAAATAAAATATTTTATAATCTCACAAAGTCAAGAGTGGGGCAATCTTTCTTAGAAATTCCATCTCAAAAAAAAAGAGAATCAATTTCTCTTGCTTTAGAAATTGGGGCAATGTTTTAAAATGGATTCCAAAAGTTGTAAATAAATTAACTCTGTTGTCTTAGTTATTTTGAGCCTTTATGATATCCTTTCTTTCTAACCCTGTCCAAAAGCCACATTACAGTCCAAAAAAGACCTTGCAAATAATCTGTGAGAATGCTGAGTTAGCCATGCCAATAGCATATGATATTTTTACCATGGTTAATGCCTTGTCATCTGCAGAATCGGAGGAAATAAGAATAAAAGAACAAAATGAGAGAGTCTTATTGGTGAAAGCCTTCACAGGCACCATGAGGCGACGGTGAGTTGAGAGAAAGAACAAAATGAGAGAGGCTTGATGGTGAAAACCCTTCGGGAAGTACAAGTCGAATAAGGACCGTGATTCAGATAGGATAATCGGAGCATTGAATCCCAGTTTCACGGCTTATAGATACAGCAAGAGTTGAACATTAGACTTGCTTGATAGATTAGGCCACTTAATCCAAAATGCATGTCACGGTCATTAGAGTTGGTATCCACATATGATAGGTTTCTACTTGGTGATTTTCTTCTTAGATGTCATCTCTTTTTGTTGTCCCCTTAACTCTGTTCTTCTTGCTTTGTTTAAGTCCTCTTGAGTCTATTTTGTCAAAACAAGTAAGAAATGACTTCAAAATCTGCTACCAGCTTTCCAATTGCACAAAAGCGGAGTCTGGCTAGCACGTCAAAGTGGCATGAGTCAGGAAAGAGTAGTATGCGCATTGAGTGGGTGGAAATTGACGTGCTTAGGGATTCATGTGAAATACAAAAGTTCGGTAAATGTCTATTCATGAGCATAATGCAACAGATTAAGGGATTTGGGGCTTGAAAGGATCAGAGGTATTTTCTATGATAAGGTTTGACAAGAAAGTGGTTAGCCAATAACAAGCAAGGCCCCCAAGTTGAAATCAAAGCTATTATGGCAAGTGAAGGAGAAATCGCCCTCAAAGTCAAGGCCACAAACCAACCACCATGTTTAAACTCACAAGTTTCCTTTGTTTGAAACAGGGACGAAGACTATGTCCAAATCAAAGCTTGGAAGCTTGAATTTTTCAAGTGGCGTGCCCAAATTTTGTCAGCACAAAGGCTGTTTGAGAAGGTTTTTACTTGCTAGGCATTCCCCTAGTTGAGAAGGTTTTTACCTCCTACACATTCCCCTAGTTAAGAAGACCATTACCTCCTAGGCAGTTTCCCTAGTTGAGAAGAACCGTACCTCCTAGGCGTTCTCCCTAGTCAGAAAAGTCTTTAGTTTTCTTTAAGTTCAAGGGCACCTGGAAAATAGGGTAAGTATTAGTTTCCATGCGTCATTTATCTTCAGTTTTCCTTAAGTTCAGGGGTCCCGCCTGGAGAATAGGGTCAGTTTTTAGTTTCCTCAAGTTATTAATCTTTAGTTTTCCTTAAGTTCAGGGGTCCCGCCTGGAGAATAGGGTCAGTTTTTAGTTTCCTCAAGTTATTAATCTTTAGTTTTCCTTAAGTTCAGGGGTCCCGCCTGGAGAATAAGGTCAGTTTTTAGTTTCCTCAAGTTATTAATCTTTAGTTTTCCTTAAGTTCAGGGGTCCCGCCTGAAGAATAGGGTCAGTTTTAGCTTCCTCAAGTTGTTAATCTTCCATTTTTCTTTAGTTCAGGGATCCCTCCTGGAGAATAGGGTCTGTTTTAGTTTTCTTAAGTTGTTTATCTCAAAGTTCAAGGGTCCCGTCAGTTCTTAGTTTCCTTAAGTTGTTAGTCTTCAGTTTTACTTAAGTTCAGCGGTCCCGCCTGTAGAATAGGGTCAATTTCAGTTTTCTTAAGTTGTTAATCTTTAGTTTTCCTTGAGTTCAGGGGTCCCGCCTGGAGAATAGGGTCTATTTTAGTTTTCTTAAGTTGTTAATATCAAAGTTCAGGGCTCCCGCCTGGAGAATAGGGTCAGTTTTTAGCTTAAGTTGTCAGTCTTAGTTTTCTTTAGTTCAGGGATCCCACCTGGAAAATAGAGTCAGCTTTTAGTTTCCTTAAGTTGTTAATCTTTAGTTTTTCTTAAGTTCAGGCATTCTGCCTGCAGAATATGGTCAATTTTAGTTTTTTTAAGTTGGTAATCTTTAGTTTTCCTTTAGTTCAGGGTCCAGCCTGGAGAATAGGTTCAAGTTTTAGTTTAATCAAGCTCAGTTTATAGTTTTATTAAGCTCAATCTCATAGGAGACGCACATCGTAGTCGAGTTTTTGCTTTTACCCTCATCATTGCATCCTTCATCAATAGCATAGGTGATTTACAGTTTCGCTAACAACTCACAAATCTTCCAGTGCAAACTAGGGCAGAAAATTTTGTTTGTTTTGTTGTTTTTTATTGCAGGCACCCACCTGGAGAACAAGGGAAAATGTTTCAGAAATTGGTTTCAGGTTCAAATCAGAGAAGTACCAGGAGCCCGCCTGAAGAACGAGGTCAACTTTCAATTTCATTCGAGATCAAGCAGGAGGATCCCACCTAGAGAACGAGGGTCAATAAGAGAAATCGGTTTCAAGTGTAAGTTAGAGAAGCATCAGAAGAATCTTGCCTGAAGAACAGGGTCAACTTTCGGTTTACAAGTTTAAGTTAGAGAGGCATCAGGAGCCCACCTGAAGAACATGGTCAGTGTTCAGGTTTCAGTTTCAAGTTCAAGAGGCATCTGGAGAATCCCTCCTGAAGAACAGGGTCAACTTTCGGCTTACAAGTTCAAGTCAGAAAGGCATCAGGAGCCCACCTGAAGAACATGATCAGTGTTCAGATTTCAATTCTCAAGTTCAAGAAGCATCAGGAGCCAATTTGAAGAACAGGGTCAGTGTTCAACTTTCAATTTCCAAGTTCAAGAGGCATCAGGAGAATCAGTCTAAAGAACAGGGTCAATTTTTTAATTTCAAGTTTTAGTTAGAAGCAGTAGGAACCCGACTGAAGAATAGGGTCAACCTCCAGTCTTTAAGTCAAATCAGAAGTAGTACGAGCCACCTGAGGAACAAGGTTTTCAAGCTCAAGTCTACTCCAAGTTCAAGTTTATTTCAAGTACAAGCAGCAGGATGCCCGGCTGAAGAACAGGGTCAACTTCCAATTTTCTTCAAATTCAAGTCAGCAGGATGCCCACTTGAAGAATAGGACAAATTTTCAGTTTCATGTTGAACGAGCAAGTGGAGATTCAAGACAAGGAGTAGATAGGATTTTGTATTTTTCTTTTATTTTTGCTGTAATTTTTCCTTTTATTTTTGATGTAATGGTAGGAACCGCGGACCGGAACCTCGACGACACCTCAATCGGCTCTCCGCTTCGGTACTTCGTCGCTCTTCCTACTTCTGAACTACACGTAGCCTGATTCCTTTATAGCCAAGGATATGTAGGCAGCTCAGATACCAGGGCTCGATCACATTCTCCTCTCTTTTAGTTTTCGGTCTCTCTAAATAAGGGTCGGGCCAAAAAACCTGTCTCGTCGTTCTTTGTCTGAAAACTCTTCGTGTTTCCAGTCAAAGAGGGGCAGCTGTAGACATGTAATTTTTGACCCTCACCAAGATTTTACATATTTTAGCATTTAAATATTTAGTTTAGGCCTAATATCGCTATTTGAACTAGTTTTGACTCTTTGACTTTATTTTATCACAAAAATAAAAAATTGTAAAAATATTCTCTTTTGTTTAGGTAATTAATAATTTATCTTGTTACTTTTAGTTTATCTACCTTTCATAAAATAAATTTTAAAACACACAAAAATAGTTGCACTTTGTTTTTTTTGCTTCATTACATATCTTTTTCAAGAATATTAGTATTTTTGGTAGGAAATTATTTTAATTTTGCAATAATTTTAATCTAATCCTATTTTTATCTTTAATATGTTATGTGAAAATACCAAAAATAGTTTTGTTTTTATCGGTTAGTTTTATTTTAATAATTATTTCTACTTAAGTAGGGCTAATTAATATTTTGATAATACTTTTATCTTTATTTTTTTATTTAATAGGCAAGAGTTGATGTTGGATGGATAGATTTTTCGTTAATTAGGCCAATTTTAAGCAAATTTGGTCATAAAGGTCCAAGTTCCTAGCCCAATACCCTTAAACCCATACAATAACCTAGACAATCCTAATTTTAAAACCTAGAGCAGCTAACACACACACATAAAAGACCAAAAAGACATCTTCACCTGGGAGCAGCTTCCAAACCTAGAGGACACACTCATCTTCTTCATTTGAGAGCATTAAGAAAACCCCTTGAGAAAAATGCAGCAGCTCGCACCAAAATCCTCTGAACCAAGCTCTCATCTTCTTCCTTAAACAACCAGCAAAAGGCCAGCCATGAACACCCCAAAAGATGCCTCGAATTCCAGCTCCAAAACACCTCTAAACTAGCCAAAAAATAGCTCCCAATCACTCCAAAGGCGGCTGAAAACGCAGCAAGAATCCAGCTTCATCTCCAGCCCAACAAACACGTCAAAACTAAGCCAAAAATCAGTAACAAAACGACCTCAAAATCCAGCCATGAAGAGCAGCCAAAACTGACCTGAAACAGCCCCCAAAATTACTCAAAAAAACGCAGCTGAAAAGCTGCTAAAAACGCAGCAAAATAGCCCTCCAACCCTGCTGAAATTCAGATTCAAAACAGCTCCAAACTCAGCTCAAAAATAGCCCTTCGAAACCAGCCAAGCAGCTGTGAAAATGACTCCAAAACACAACCATGAAACTCCTCAAAATTCCACCTGAAACCCACGAAAAATCAGCCAAAACGTGCCTGTAAATAATTTTACTGATCAATTCTATCACATGATCAACAAATGACTTCCATATACTTTTGGCATCATAATAATCTCAAAGTTTAGGAAGAATAATGAACACCGTTAGAGTGCTTTAGGCGCGCTTATAAATAAACTATCGTGATTGTATACACGTTCGCGTGACACAGTTACGATTCCCAAAAATAAATAAGTATGCGTTCGCGCAACTTTGGAAGCAACAATCTTAATTAACAAAAGCGTGATTAATTGTGTATACGTACGCGTGACATGATTCTTGACGCGCCGAACGAAATGAGTACACGTACGCGTGACTCGTTTTAAGATAATTCCGTGATTATGAATAACCAAACAAATGAATACACGTACGCGTGATTCATTTCAAATTAAAAAACGGTAAAAGGTAAAAATGTACATAGGTTCTAAAATGAGTAATTAAACAATTTAATTAAGCCAGGTATGATTAAAGCGACCGTGCTAAAACTACGGAATCCGGGAGGGCCTCACACCTTCTCCTAGGTTAACAGAATTCCTTACCCGGTCTTCTGTGTTCGCAGACCATAAATGGAGTCAATTTCCTCGATTTGGGATTCAAAATAAACTGGTGACTTGGGACACCATAAATTATCCCAAGTGGCGACTCTGAATAAAATAAATAATCCCATTTCGATTATTGTCACTTTAATTGGAAAAACTCCCTTATGCCCCTTTCGGGAAAAAGGATGTGTGACAAGGGTCACTGCGGTGCCCATACAGGCAACCGAGCCCTCGTCAGATGCCTCATTCGGGCAGGATACTACTGGCCCACCATGAAAAGGGAAGCAGCGGATTACGTCAAGAAATATGAGCAATGCCAAAAGTACGCACCTATGATACACCAAGCGGGCGAAATCCTGTATTCCGTCACTTCACCATGGCCGTTCATAAAATGGGGAATAGACATCGTCGGACCCCTCTCGGCAAGGCGAGGTAAGATACGCTTCCTCTTGGTTTTAAACGACTACTTTTCCAAATGGGTGGAAGCAGGTACGTTCACCCAAATACGCGAACAGGAAGTCATCACATTCATATGGAAAAACATCATGTGCCGCTTCGGCATCCCCAAAAGAAATCAGATGCGACAATGGACCTCAGTTCATCGGAAAAAAGACGACCGAGTTCTTTGATAAATGGCGCATCAAGCGAATACTCTCCACGCCATATCATCCCGCTGGCAATGGTCAAGCAGAATCCTCCAATAAACCAATATTGAATATACTAAAGAAAAAGCTCGAGGACGCCAAAGGGCTATTGCCGGAACTGCTACCAGAGGTATTATGGGCCTACCGCACCATGCCAAGAACAAGCACAGGTGAAACGCCATATTCATTAGTCTACGGGACTGACGCCGTTATACCCGTTGAGGTCGGAGAGCCTAGCCAGAGATACTGCAATGAGAGCGGACCAAACAACGACGAGAACAGAATACAGGACCTGGAGGAAGTAGAAGAACGAAGAGATATGGCTCATGTAAGGATGGTCGCCCAAAAACAACAAGCGGAAAGGTACTACAACAAGAAGGCCAAAATACGACCACTCAAAGTCGGGGACTACGTCCTCAAGGCAAAAGAACAAGCAACCAAAGACCCAAATGAAGGAAAACTGGGAACCAACTAGGACGGGCCATATAAAATCACAACAGCAGCAAGCAAAGGGGCATTCCAACTAGAAACAATGGAAGGAAAACTACTGCAAAATAACTGGAATGTCACCCACCTCAAATACTTCCACTTCTGAAAAGTGACGCCACCCAAGTCGTACTCTTTTTCCCTCACTCGGGTTTTGTCCCAATTGAGTTTTCTCGGGGAGGTCTTTAACGAGGCGACGAGGGACATCTCGAAGTTCAAAATATATGTATGAAACTGACATTAACTCGAAATAACACCCCTACGGCTAAGGCCGTCGCCATGGAAAAGAGTTCGACATCGCTCGAACCACAACGGGTTGTCATTTCGACATTAACTCGAAATAACACTCCTACGGCAAAGGCCGTCACCAAAGACAAGCATTCGACCTCGTTCGAAACGCAACGGGTTAACATTTCAACATTAACTCGAAATAACACCCCTACGGCAAAGGTCGTCGCTAAAGACAAGCGTTCGACCTCGTTCGAAATGCAACGGGTTAACATTTCGACATTAACTCGAAATAACACCCCTACGGCAATGGCCGTCGCGAAGACAAGCGTTCGACCTCGTTCGAAATGCAACGGGTTAACATTTCGACATTAACTTGAAATAACACCCCTACGGCAAAGGCCGTCGCCGAAGACAAGCGTTCGACCTCGTTCGAAATGCAACGGTTAACATTTCAACATTAACTCGAAATAACACCCCTACGGCAAAGGCCGTCCCCAAAGACAAGCGTTCGACCTTGCTCGAAACGCGACGGGTTAATATTTCGACATTAACTCGAAATTATACCCCTACGGCAAAGGCCATCGACAAATAAAGAGTTCGACCTTGCTCAAATCATTTAATAGTCGACGTCACACGGATTACTTGACATCCGACGTCGCCCGAATCACTATATAACCTTGTTCGAGTTATTAAATGCCGCGGTCACCTACGACAAAATATCACACAAGGCTATGTAGCCCAGGCCCCCCCACCCCCCCCCCCCACCCCCAAAAAAAATAGTTCAGAGGTACACACCAAAAAAGTAACTATTCCATTACAGCAGATATATTACAAGAGTTTTTTTACAAAGGGCTCAAGGACGCCTCACAAAAATAGCAAAACAAAAATAAATACAACCAAGTCATACGCTACATCATCCCCCATGGCATACTCCTAATTTTACCAAGAATCGGAGGCGAGCTTGTCCGCATCGTCATAATCAACATCGTCTCCGCCAGGCGTGCCTAGGTCGTAACCGCATGCCTCACGAGTTGCACGTGCTTTAACACGCACACCCCGAAGTTCTGCCTCAGACACCTTTCCATCAGCGTGAAGAACTTATACACGTCAAGTTGAGCTTCAGCAAGAACCCACATCTCATATAAATCTCGTGGCACGACAGGGTCTGCCGAAGCATGAGATGTAGAGGGTTGCGACTGCCGTCGCACATCATTCGCCTTCAAAGCGGTAACTTGTTCGTTTAACACGGTCAACTCCGCCTCCAGATCTCTGATACATCCCTCAAATCTCGCTACCTTAAGCGCAGACGTCTCCATCTCCTTGTCCCATTATGATCTACAAACACGAAGGGCATCTTCCAAAGCCGCTACCTCAGAGATGGTAGTCGCCATATCCCTTTCAGCATGAGCCAATCCATCAGCCTTAGCGCTCAGCTCGCCCCTAAGGTCAACAGCCTCCGCCGCCCTCCTGTCAAGCTCAGCAGTTAAGGTGGTCATCCGCACTTGAAGGTCGTCGTTCTCAGCATCACCCCTTACTCATCTCAAGTTCATCTTCCTTGTCCTTAAGAGCCGCCTCAAGTTCGCTGCATCGGGCAATGGCCTTCATCAGGTCTTCGTCCCGCTCATTCGGCTCTTTGACCTTTTGCGCCAACTGTTTCTCCTTCTGCTTGAGCCCGTCACGGAACAGCTGAAAATTGCTGTCCTGAGTAAAGAGATCGGCCAATGTACGATGTTTGGTACGGTACTCCTTATATTTGGAGGCCACTCTCCCAAAACCGATCATCTTCCACCTATCCCTCCGATCGCGCTCAATCTCCATGATGAGGGTCTAGTATGCAAAGCAAATTCAAAACAAGGAATGGTTTAAGTATACAAAACGAATCCAAAAACAAAAAGAAAAGAGGAAAGCACTTACCCACAGAGCCATGCCGGAAATGCTCCGCGATAGCTCTACATCGCTCATCGCCTTAAGCACCGCGCTCTCGAAAGCAGCGCACAAAGGGGCAAACGCCAATGCTGTCTGCTCGTAATTTGCCAACAAGTCGTATTCACATGGATGACTATGTGTCGATCAGGACCTTTCGTCCACACTTCTACGCGAGTATGTCGTTCTTAGTAAGCTCGTACTTTTTCTGGGCTGATATCCGAACCCGAATCGTCGTCCTCGACATGCTCAACTTCTCATCATCCGACTGCAGACAATGCGCCACCCTCGGAGGATCGTACAGATCCCTCACCTTGATATATTCCTTCGGCCCTGGGGGACCTCCCTGCCAAAATGGCATCCGCCATAAAAACGGCACCTATGCCTGACCCAGGCAAAGACGCCGCCCCTGAAACATCTGTTCTGTTATTTCCAGTATCGGTGGTGACGACCTTCCCTAGCTCTACCCTCCTCCTTTTCCTCGACGGTGATTCATCTTCGTCGGAGGGATCATTTATGAGGTGATAGACGGTTCGAGAGGAGATCTCATCCCGTACAATGACATCACGAGAAGAGTCTCTAGCCAGTACAGATTGAGCACGGTCTACTCGGACAGACTCAGCCAAGGCAAATTGCATCCCTGGTGATGCGATAGCCTGGCGAAATGCGGGGAATGGAGCCTTCTTCCTGGAAGCCCTAACGACCTATCATCACGAAGAGGTCGTATCAATAAACAATAGCAAACAGCCAAAGGTCAAAGCAAAAGGAACACTTATCGGATAGAGATTTCGGCCCAAAGCGTTTGAGGAAAGCGGGCCAATCTCGAGTCCCCGGCACATAAGGTAGTACGCGAGCTACCTAGTCCTCGATACCGACAACGGGAAGAGGTGCACGTCTCACAGCTGCACAGGAAATTCACAAATAAGTAAAATTAGAAAGAACAAAAGTAAACAACGAGTACCAATACTTATGGTTATGATTCCACTATTCTGGGAATCCAGCAGGGTCCGACACCAGGTGCTCGGTTCTAATGAAGAAGTATTTGTGCCAAAATTTGCGGCTCGCCCCGATTATCCGTTCCGACCACCAACCCCCTGGTCCCACGATGCCGCAGGTGTATCATGGTGCCCCTATGAAAACTCGGGGAAAATAAATGTAAAAGGTGATGAAGGCTAACTTCACACCCTGACAACTCCGCATACTTCGTCAGTACTAGAAAAATTTTATACGTATACAGAGATAGCTACGCCGGGCAGACCTCGTAGAACCGACTGAATTCCTCCGCCAGTGGAAGAAGAGGGAGGGTGTGACCGATCACAAAGGGATATACGTAGAAAGCACAATATCCCGGTCTTTGGACCTCTAAGAGGTCCCTCCGAGCCGGAACCATCTCAACATGGAGAGGAATGTTGTACGTGGACCGGAGGCCATTTATGTGAGCCTGCTCAGTTTCAGAGACAACCGGAACGGGGGAAGAGACATGTTCTTTGTGAAAATCATTACGGGACATAGGGTTTCCTGGGAGTATCTCCTCTACGGTAGGAAAGTTGTCCCCTTCCTCAACTGCCATATCCTCGCCACCGGAAGGAGGTGCCATGGATAACGGAGTGGCGTCGGAAATTTCTTGGTGTGTTCGGTGCGTTCTTGGCATCTTGATAATAGAAGGTATGTTGGTGAAACGCAAAACGAGAAATGGTGATTGAACGGAAAAGATGAGAAGAAAAACCACGAAAATTGAGCTAAAGACCCAAGAAGAGATGATCAAAGGAGGCAATGTATACACAAGAAAGGAAATGGCTAAAAGTTCTTGAAAAAACAAAACCTTCACCTATTTATAGGGTTGGGTGGCGCGAGAATCAAAGCGGAAGGCTGCCAATGGCGCTAAAACCAAAGCGACAAGCAATCAGTCGTTGTCTCGGGAAGGTGCGTAATAATGACGCACGTAGGAGTGACGTCACATCTCGATAAACTGCACCAACAAGGGTTCCGTGGAACGCGTCGCTCTCTCGGCCTTGGCCAAACGGCGTAATTCAACAGCCAAATTCTCCAACGGAAATAGGCGATATCCGCTCATCAAGGACGTGCAGGGCCACGACCTCAACGAGCGGATGGACTAACTGTATGGGTCCAAATTTGGCAACAGGGACAGCTGTTAAGTAAGGCACAGAACGAGGTTACTATAACACAACGTCTAATGGTCGTTGTGGCAAAGGATGACGACCAAGAGCGGTCAGCCGAAACAAGACATTAACGATAATTTAAACTTAGAGGGAGACAGTAAGAATATGCTTTTAGAATATTCTTTATGTTGTACTTTTTAGGGTTTCTTGGGAAATTGTCCCTTATAAATAGGAAGAGTTAGCAAAGAAGGGGGGGGGGGGTCCGGAGAACAGACAATAGAACACATTGTAAAAGATTTATCCGGAAGAATATACGAAAGTGGCCTTATTCATTGATTGCAAAACTCAAGTATTCATTGTTGTTCTATATTGACAAGATCCAACGGGTCTTCAGTCATCTCATATCTCTTTTCTTTCCACACTGATATCAAGGAAAGAGGCATTCCGAAAGATCTCAATAATTGGGTAGCAACTTCCTTTGATTGTGCCGATCGCATTTACTTAGATTGATTGCGCATTTATGTTGTTGCATTTATGAGCATTTAATCGACTCAAACGTATTATCTAACGTCATTCATCTTGTCTACTTCATACATCATTTCGTCTAGATTTTATTATTCTTAACTAAGATTCACCCCTCTTCTTATCATAAATTGATTTAATCAAAGGGTTTAACTTATTTTGGTCAAACAATAAATAACTCCGTATGCCAAGGATTTGCGGAACAGGTTCGTTTTACAATTCCTTACATTGGTATATTACCATCAAATATATTTGATTTGTCCTTTCGGTCCCATGCATGCATGCCTCTATTTTTGTGGCAAAATTTCCCTTTCAAACAGAAACCTTTTTTTTTATTTAAATTTTTCTTTATAGTTGTCACCATTTTAAAATTCTAACTATTAAAAGCATGCAGTGAACTTCACTATGTAGAAAAATGGATAGAGATATTAGAAACGAATTGTATTGCTTCAATTTCATAAGCATCACTTTTCTCCATCACAAAATAACCCTTCGATCAACCTAACTAGCACACTTTGTTTCATAATTCTTATATTTATTTGAGTTTTATTATTACAGATTATATGAAAATTTTGAAAATTATAAGTTCAATAGTTTTCCTCTGCTTCTGGGTTGAAAAAATCTTAGCATCGTTCTTTGTGGTCTTAGTTGTACACTTTTAGTGACAGTCTTGAATTATACTTCAACTAATTATCTTCTTTTTCCAATTATTTTTTAGATATGCTTAATCCTATTTAAGCACTAACTTTATTATAGAGTTATTAAGTATCAATTTCCCCTAACCTAAATATTTTCAAATACAGCATCCGAAGAATTGTCATAGTTGATCCAACAGGAGTTGAAGCAAGTAATGTGATGACCCAAAAGGTCATCTCGTGTAACATCCAATTCAGGGTTTTGAGGCCTTCAAAATCTCATATTACTTCTCCTCGATTTGTGTGCGCAGTCCGGGCGCGTTTCCGAAAAGCCTTTATGTGAAAATTTGAGAAAATACTAAGTTTTGCCTTTAAAATTGATTTAAGTTGACTTCGGTCAACATTTTGTGCAAACGGACCCGGACCCGTATTTTGATGGTTCCGGAGGGTCCATAGTAAAATATGAGACTTGGGCGTATGCCTGGAATCGAATTCCGAGGTCCTAGCCCAAGAAATGAATTTTTGAAGAAAATTGCTAAACAAAAAATATAATGGTTCTTAGAAATTGAATAATGGTTGATCTTGATGGTATCGGGCCCCGTATTTTGGTTCCGAAGCCCGGTATAGGTTTAATATGATATTTAAGTCATGTCTGTGAAATTTGGTAAAAAACGGAGTTTATTTAACCGGATTCGGACCTTTTGTTGAAAAGTTAGAAGTTTTGAAACTTTCATGAAAATTCATGCAATTTGGTGCCAAATTCGTAGTTCTAGGTGTTATTTTGGCAATTTGATCGTGCAAGCAAGTTCGTATGATGTTTTAAGACTTGTGTGCATGTTTGGTTTGGAGCCTTGAGGGCTCGGATAAGTTTTGGATAGGCTACGAAGTGTTTTGAAACTTAAGAAAATTGCTGGTATGTTTCAGGTCTGCAGACTTCGCATTTGCGAAGTCTGGCTCGCAAATGCGAGCAACGCATTTGCAAAGAAGCTTCGCATTTGCGATCAATAGGGCTGGGAGGGGACCTTCACAATTGTGAAGCTCAGCATCGCATTTGCGATAAGAACAGGTCGCATTTGCGAACAAGTGCTCACATTTGCGATAGTAGCAGGTCCTGGACATTCTTCGCATTTGCGGGGTTCGCTGATCGCAAATGCGATATCTGCAACTCTTCGAAAAACAATTTTAGACGGGATTTTTGATTCATTTCTCAAATTTTCAAACCCTAAACTTCAAGAGGCGATTTTCCAAAGACCATTTCTTCCCCAAATCATAGGTAAATGATTCTTAACTCATTTCTTTTGATATATTTCATCTTTTTACAAGATTTCATCTTAGAATATAGGGGTTTTCATTGTGGAATTGGGTGTTTTTGGGTAGAACTTAGGAATTTCGAAATTTAGGGATTTAGACCTCAAATTGAAGTTGAATTCCAAAACCAATTGTATATTCAGGCTCAGGGGTGAATGGGTAATCAGGTTTTGGTCCGAACTTCGAGTTTTGACCAAGCGGGCCCGGGGTCGGTTTTTGATTTTTTGGGGAACATGTTGGAAAACTTGTAATTATGCATTGGAATTGATTTCTTTAGCGATAATTGATATTATTAAGTTAATTATGACTAGATACGAGTGGATTGGAGGTGATCGAGAGGTAAAGCGGTAATTGAGGCTTGATTTTGGCCGTGGAATCGAGGTAAGTGTTGTGGCTAACCTTAGCTTGAGAGATTAGGTATTGTTGCCTTATTTGCAACATGTTTAGTTGTTAAGTACGACGTAGGTGAGGTGACGAGTATCTATATGTTGTTGTCGGGTCATAGCATGCGAGTGAGTCTTATACTTGTGACCGTTGTGTTTCTTTATACGTACTGGTCCTGCTTAAACTGGTTATTACTCATGTTAATCAAGTCTTATTATGCTTTCCTGGTTTTGGATATTGGTTGAGTATTGGCTCAAGTTGAGATTTATGTTGTGAAGTTAAATGATGAAACGAGTTGTTTAATTATGATTCCGTTACCGGGTTATTATTCTTTCTGTTTTTTGGGTGAGGAAGAGTGTAAAGCACGAAGGGTGATGTCGTGCAATGTTTTGTGAGTGAGTGATAAAGCACGAAGGGTGATGCCGTGCCGTTTCTGTTGTTTCTTATGGTGAGGACGAGAGTAAAAGCACGAAGGGTGATGTCGTGCATGTCATTGCTGTGTTATTACTTTCGTGGTTCAAAGCATGATATTTACTGTGTTCCTGTACTGTACCATTTTCAAAATATTTATAGTCCCCTCAACATGCTTTTCACCCTTCCCGTTATTACATGTTAAATTTTTGTTAATATTGTTATTTCCTCGTATATGATTTAACTGCACAGGTTTGTGTTATTTGTCGTGTCCTAGCCCCGTCACTACTTTGCCGAGGTTAGGCTCGGCACTTACCAGTACATGGGGTCGGTTGTACTGATACTGCACTCTGCACTTTCTGTTCAGATCCCGATACTGGACCGCACTGATCAGAGTTTGGGTTGCTGCCTTCAGTCCACAGGAGATCCAAGGTAGATCTGCCGGCGTTCGCAGACCCTGCAGTCCCCTTCCTTATATCCTAGTTTTCCCTGTCTTCCTGTATTTCCAGAACAAATGTATTTCTTTTAAACCAGTATTTGTAGAAACTCTTAGAAGTTCATGGATTGTGACACCAGATCTTTGGGGTAGTTGTGTAGTAGTGTTTTAAACTGTTATAAAATCTTTGCACTTCATATCTGTTTAGTTTTTAATTATTGTTAATTTTTGTTTTGGTTGATGATTAATGTGTTTGAACTGTATCTGTTGGCTTGCCTAGCATTCTAAGAGTTTGGCGCCATCACGATCCCGACGGTGAGAAATTCGGATCGTGACAAGTTGGTATCAGAGCACTAGGTTGCCTAGGTCTCACAATTCACGGACAAGCTTGGTAGAGTCTGAGTGATCGGTACGGAGACGTCTGTGCTTATCCCCCAGAGGCTACAGAGTTATGAACAATTTTATTTGTATTCACCTTTGTCGTGCGGCTTGATCTCTCAATGTTAATTGAACTCTCTACTCTGTTCTTTCGCAGATGGCGAGAACACGTACCGCTTCATCAGCTGATCAACAGCCCGAGCCCCTAGTGGCAGCTCCTACGAGGGGCAGAGGACGAGGCCGATGCCGTGCTAGAGGCCGAGGCAGGGGCAGGGCTCAGCCTAGAGCTCGAGTAGCAGCACCAACAGCAGAGCCTCAGGTAGAGTTTGATGAAGAGGTTCCGGCCCAGACCGTTCCAGCGGGCCCAACTCAGGTTCCGAAAGGGTTCATAGCTACCTTGGTACTTCAGGATGCTTTGGTCCGTCTAGTGGGCCTTATGGAGAGTGTTACTCAGGCCGGCATACTTCCTGTAGCACCGTCGTCTCTCGGGCTGGGGGAGGAGCACAGACTCCCGCTACTCACAATCCGGAGCAGATGGCTCCCCAATTTCAGACTGCAGCAGCTCAGCTAGTTGGGGTAGTTCTGTCGGATGTTGTAGCACAGACCGGTGATGGATCAGGTATGTCTTCTGATGCCTTGTGGAGGTTGGACAGGTTCACCAAGATTTTCACTACTACCTATGGTGGTACATCTTCAGAGGATCCCTAAGACTATTTGGATAGTTGTCACGAGGTTCTACGGAACATGGAGATAGTGGAGACCAATGGGTCGACTTTGCTGCCTTCCGTCTGTCAGGTTCCGCCAAGTAATGGTGGAGGGATTATTGTTTGGCAAGACCAGCTGGATCACCTGCTCTCACTTGGGACTAGTTCTCCCAGATATTCTTGGAGAAGTATCTTCCTATCCCTCAGAGAGAGGACTATCAGAGGCAGTTTCAGCGCTTTCAATAGGGTTCTATGACCGTCACTCAGTACGAGACTAGGTGTGTTGATTTGGCTCGTGACGCTCTTCTTATACTCTCCGCCGAGAAAGAGAGGGTAAGGAGGTTTATTGAGGGACTCGTTCAGCCTATCAGATTGGATGGTTAAGGAGACAGGGAGCGAGATTTCTTTTCAGGATGCGGCCAATGTGGCCAGGCGAGTTGATATGGTCTTAGCTTAGGGGAGTGGTCAGGGGTCGGACAAGAGGCAACGCCATTCTGGCAGGTTCAGTGGTGCCTCGTCTGGAGGCACAGATTCTTTTGGTAGAGGCCATCCTCCCACGCCATTTCATTCAACACTTTAGGGTTTTCACGGTGCTCCAGGTGGCCGTGGCTCTCATATGCAGTATTCTGATCAGCTACCCTATAGTGCATCACCAGCTCCTATCAGTGCACCTCCGCTCCAGAGTTTTCAGGGTGATTACTCAGGCCGTCAGGGTTAGTTTCAGGATCAGCAGTCTCAGCAGCCGAGGTCTTGTTATACTTGTGGAGATACGAGGAATATTGCTAGATTTTTCCCTCGAGCATCAAGCAGTTCTTAGCATTAGGGTTCTCGTGCCATGGTTCCGGCACCGGGTGTCCCACCGCCCGCTCAACCAGCTAGAGGTAGGGGTCAGGCAGCTAGAGGTGGAGGTCGAGGTGTTAGAGGTGGAAGTCAGGCCACTAGAGGTGGAGGCCAGCCAGCAGGAGGCCGTCCCAAGGACGTAGTTTAGAGAGGTGGGGCCCAGCCCCGATGTTATGCTATTCCAGCCAGGCCTGAGGCTGAGTCCTCCAATGCAATTATCACAGATACGGTTTCAGTTTGCAGTAGAGATGCTTCAGTTCTATTTTATCCAGGGTCAATATACTCATATGTGTCATCTTATTTTGCTCCATATTTGGTTGTTTTTTGTGGTTCTTTGAGTGCTCCCGTTTATGCGTCCACGCAAGTAGGGGATTCTATTATTGTAGACCGTGTCTATCGTTCGTGTGTGGTTGTTATTGGAGGTCTTGAGACTAGTGTAGATCTCCTACTTCTCGATATGGTTGACTTCGATGTTATTTTGGGGATGATTGGTTGTCACGTTATCATGCTATATTGGACTGTCACGCTAAGACCGTGACCTTAGCCTTGCCGGGGTTGCCTCGATTGGAGTGGAGAGGGACTCCTGGTCATTCTATCAGCAGGGTTATTTCTTATATGAAGGCTCGACGTATGGTCGAGAAGGGGTGTTTCGCTTATTTGGCTTATGTTCGCGATTCTAATGCTGAGGTTCCTTCTATGGATTTTGTGCCAGTTGTTCGGGAGTTTTCAGAGATATTTCCTGCAGACCTGCCGGGGATGCCACCCGACAGGGATATTGACTTTCGCATTGATTTGGCTCCGGGCACTCAGCCCATTTCTATTCCATCGTATCACATGGTCCCGCTAGAGTTGAAAGAATTGAAGGAGCTGTTGCAAGACTTGCTTGATAAGGGCTTCATTAGGTCGAGCGTCTCGCCTTGGGGTGCGCTGGTGTTGTTTGTAAAGAAGAAGGACGGANACCTTTTGTGCCAACTGTTTCTCCTTCTGCTTGAGCCCGTCACGGAACAGCTAAAAATTGCTGTCCTGAGTAAAGAGATCGGCCAATGCACGATGTTTGGTACGGTACTCCTTATATTTGGAGGCCACTCTTCCAAAACTGATCATCTTCCACCTATCCCTCCGATCGCGCTCAATCTCCATGATGAGGGTCTAGTATGCAAAGCAAATTCAAAACAAGGAATGGTTTAAGTATACAAAACGAATCCAAAAACAAAAAGAAAAGAGGAAAGCACTTACCCATAGAGCCATGCCGGAAATGCTCCGGGATAGCTCTACATCGCTCATCGCCTTAAGCACCGCGCTCTCGAAAGCAGCGCACAAAGGGGCAAACGCCAATGCTGTCTGCTCGTAATTTGCCAACAAGTCGTATTCACATGGATGACTATGTGTCGATCAGGACCTTTCGTCCACACTTCTACGCGAGTATGTCGTTCTTAGTAAGCTCGTACTTTTTTTGGGCTGATATCCGAACCCGAATCGTCGTCCTCGACATGCTCAATTTCTCTTCATCCGACTGCAGATAATGCGCCACCCTCGGAGGATCGTACAGATCCCTCACCTTGATATATTCCTTCGGCCTAGGGGGACCTCCCTGCCAAAATGGCATCCGCCATCCCCTGAAACATCTGTTCTGTTATTTCCAGTATCGGTGGTGACGGCCTTCCCTAGCTCTACCCTCTTCCTTTTCCTCGACGGTGATTCATCTTCGTCGGAGGGATCATCTATGAGGTGATAGACGGTTCGAGAGGAGATGTCATCCCGTACAATGACATCACGAGAAGAGTCTCTAGCCAGTACAGATTGAGCACGGTCTACTCGGACAGACTCAGCCAAGGCAAATTGCATCCCTGGTGATGCGATGGCCTGGCGAAATGCAGGGAATGGAGCCTTCTTCTTGGAAGCCCTAACGACCTATCATCACGAAGAGGTCGTATCAATAAACAATAGCAAACAGCCAAAGGTCAAAGCTAAAGGAACACTTATCGTATAGAGATTTCGGACCAAAGCATTTGAGGAAAGCGGGCCAATCTCGAGTCCCCCGCAAATAAGGTAGTATGCGAGCTACCTAGTCCTCGATACCGACAACGGGAAGAGGTGCACGTCTCACAGCTGCACAGGAAATTCATAAATAAGTAAAAATTAGAAAGAACAAAAGTAAAAAACGAGTACCAATACCTATGGTTATGATTCCACTATTCTGGGAATCCAGCAGGGTCCGACACCAGGTGCTCGATTCTAATGAAGAAGTATTTGTGCCAAAATTTGCGGCTCGCCCCGATCGTCCGTTCCGACCACCAACCCCCTGGTCCCACGATGCCGCAGGTGTATCATGGTGCCCCTATGAAAACTCGGGGAAAATAAATGTAAAAGGTGATGAAGGCTATCTATCGTTCGTGTGTGGTTGTTATTGGAGGTCTTGAGACTAGTGTAGATCTCCTACTTCTCGATATGGTTGACTTCGATGTTATTTTGGGGATGATTGGTTGTCACCTTATCATGCTATATTGGACTGTCACGCTAAGACCGTGACCTTAGCCTTGCCGGGGTTGCCTCGATTGGAGTGGAGAGGGACTCCTGGTCATTCTATCATCAGGGTTATTTCTTATATGAAGGCTCGACGTATGGTCGAGAAGGGGTGTTTGGCTTATTTGGCTTATGTTCGTGATTCTAATGCTGAGGTTCCTTCTATGGATTTTGTGCCAGTTGTTCGGGAGTTTTCAGAGATATTTCCTGCAGACCTGCCGGGGATGCCACCCGACAGGGATATTGACTTTCGCATTGATTTGGCTCCGGGCACTCAGCCCATTTCTATTCCATCGTATCGCATGGTCCCGCTAGAGTTGAAAGAATTGAAGGAGCTGTTGCAAGACTTGCTTGATAAGGGCTTCATTAGGTCGAGCGTCTCGCCTTGGGGTGCGCTGGTGTTGTTTGTAAAGAAGAAAGACGGATCAATAAGGATGTGCATAGACTATCGGCAGTTGAACAAAGTCACCATCAAGAACAAGTATCCATTGCCGAGGATTGATGATTTATTTGAGCAGCTTCAGGGTGCCAAGGTATTTTCGAAGTTTGATTTGAGGTCTGGCTGCCATCAGTTGAGGATTAGGGCATCCGATGTCCCTAAGATAGCTTTTCGCACTCAGTACGGGCATTATGAGTTTCTAGTGATGTCATTTGGGTTGACAAATATCCCAGCAATATTTATGGATTTGATGAACCGGGTGTTCAATCCCTATCTGGATTCCTTTGTGATTGTTTTCATTAATGATATCTCGATCTACTCCTGCAGCCGAGAAGAGCATGAGCAGCATCTTCGGATCGTTCTCCAGACTCTGAGAGATAGCCAGTTATATGCTAAGTTT
>NC_031998.1:16467474-16495692 GCF_001879085.1 Nicotiana attenuata
AACCCTAAACTTCAGGCGATTTTCCAAACACCATTTCTTCCCCAAATCATAGGTAAATGATTCTTAACTCATTTCTTTCAATCTATTTCATCTTTTTACAAGATTTCATCTTAGAATCTAGGGGTTTTCAAGGTGGAATTGGGTGTTTTTGGGTAGAACTTAGGAATTCCAAAATTTAGGGATTTAAACCTCAAATTGAGGTCGGATTCCAAAACCAATTGCACATTCGGGCTCGGGGGTGAATGGGTAATCGGGTTTTGGTCCAAACTTCGAATTTTGACCAAGCAGGCTCGGGGTCGGTTTTTGACTTTTTAGGGTAAATGTTGGGAAACTTGTAATTATGCATTGGAATTGATTTCTTTAGCGACAATTGATATTATTACGTTAATTATGACTAGTTACGAGTGGATTGGAGATGGAATCGAGAGGTAAAGTAGTAATTGAGGCTTGATTTTGGCCGTGGAATCGCGGTAAGTGTTGTGGCTAACTTAGCTTGAGTGATTAGGTATTGTTGCCTTATTTGCTACATATTTAGCTGTTAAGTACAATGTATAGGTGAGGTGACGAGTATCTATACGTTGTTGTCGGGTCATAGCATGCGAGTGAGTCTTATACTTGTGACCGTTGTGTTTCTTTATACGTACTGTTCCGGCTTAAACTGGTTATTACTCATGTTAAACAAGTCTTATTATGCTTTCCTGGTTTTGGATATTGGTTGAGTATTGGCTCAAGTTGAGATTTATGTTGTGAAGTTAAATGATGAAACGAGGTTGTTTAATTATGATTCCCTTGCCGGGTTGTTATTGTTTCTGTTGTTTGGGTGAGGAAGAGTGTAAAGCACGAAAGGTGATGCCATGCAATGTTTTGTGAGTGAGTGATAAAGCACGAAGGGTGATGCCGTGCCATGATTATGAGAGAGTAAAAGCACGAAGGGTGATGCCGTGCCGTTTCTGTTGTTTCTTATGGCGAGGACGAGAGTAAAAGCACGAAGGGTGATGTCGTGAATGTGATTACTGTGTTATTACTTTCGTGGTTCAAAGCATGATATTTACTGTGTTCCTGTACTGTACAATTTTAAAAATATTCATAGTCCCCTCAGCATGCTTTTCCCCCTTCCCGTTATCTGTTAAATTTCTGCTATTGTTATTTCCTCGTATATGATTTAAATGCACAGGTTTGTGTTGTTTGTCGTGTCCTAGCCTCGTCACTACTTGATGTNGTTAATTTATGCTAATTTGATGTGGTTTTCATGTGTAGGAATGATCCGGGAGCGATTGGGGGCGGAATAGGCAAAATTGAAGCCAAAAACGGCGAAAAACAGGGAATGGGCATATTTCAGCGCCACAGGTGGCGCCCAGCCCTACCTGTGGCGAAAGAAACACAATCAAAAATATTATAGCGCCGTGGAGGGCGCCTGGCGCTAGCCAGGGCGCTAGTGACGTGAAAGATCTCCAATTTCGCTCGGACACGGTTATTTCGACCCTAGACCTACCCAACACGTATAAAAGCAAGACTAAACTTATTTGTGAGGGAGACACGCCACTTTTGAGAGGGAATACACAAAAGAAACATTCGGGGAGCAAGAACATCTCAGATTTCTTCATCTTTTCTTAGTATTTTCAATTATCCAAACTTATGAAATTGTTTGCTAGTATCATGAGTGGCTAAAACCCCATTGTTCTGGGGTTGTGATTTAGCCATGAATATTGTCGTTTAACTTTGACATAAACTTGATTACAATTCACTAATATATGGTTGTTTCTTCAATGCTGTGATTAATTGCATAATTGTCTGGCCAACAGTTTGGTTCTATTTACTTCTGGCCAACAGTTAGGTTCTATTTACTATCTATGCTATGCTTGGGAAAGCCGTGTTTAGATTAGAGAAGAATTGAAGCGAGCATGATCTTAACCTTAGGGGGGCGGATTTGTAGTTAGGATAGAAATATACATAGTCATCGTGCTTAATTAAATATTGTAGTCTTAATGCGTTCTTAATAGATTGATTTCATAGGAATATAGGCGTTAATCTATTTTGAATAGGCGAGTAGTACTTCGGAAGAAGGCTATGAGAGCAATTATCGATTAATTAGCAACCATGAGTGAATTGTATGAGAGGGAGAGTTAACTAGAACATAATAGGATTGGTCAATCGATCACAACCCTGGAATATTTTTCTCTATTAAATACGTAACAATCATTTTACTGCTTGATAATTAAGTTATTAATTAGAATTATAGTTTAGTATAATCACATTTTTGCGCCGTTCCCGGGGACTTGAATATTAACTACTTTCTAGTTTTTGCTTTAATTCTTTATTTTGTCAAGTCTAACGTTACTTGATTGTTGCTCGGATCTCAGGGACTTTGATTGAATGCGTAGGGTCAGAAGTCAGGACCGACTTCAAGGCTTTGACCCTGAACCTGAGAGAACATTTCACAGGAGGTTGAGGGAAGCAAGGGATACGAATAATATTCAGGCACTTGTTCAATTTCCTGGGGACATGGCAAAGGAGCAACACATGGCTGTTCAGGAGGTGGCGATGCCCATCATTGCTAATGTCACCTCTAGCATTGTGAAGCCCAGAATCACTGGGCACTTTGAGCTGAAACAAAGCGTGATCCAGCTACTTCATGCGAATGGGTAGTTTATGGGTCTTCCACACGAGGATCCACAGCAGCATATCTTGAACTTCTTGGAGATTAGTGACACTTATATCACTAACGGAGTTACTCCAAACTATGTGATGCTCACACTTTTTCCATTCTCACTGTGGGGCAAAGCAAAGCGATGGCTGAAGGCAGTACCAGCTAGTTCTATTACCATATGGAATGATTTGGCAATAAAAATTTTGGCAAGGTTCTTCCCTTCAGGCAAAACTGCAAAGATAAGAAGTGAGATAGTTGCCTTCAAACAGAAAGCGGGAGAGTCTTTATACTCAGCTTGGGAGAGGTTCAAGGGGATAATCAGAGTCTGTCATCATCACAATCAGACAAGAGAAGTAATTAGCTCACACTTTCATAGAAGGGTCTACATGAAACAAAGATCGTAGGTGATGCTGCAGCTGAAGGCAAGTGTTGGAGAAAAGACTTTGATGAGATTTATGCATTATTGAACAAATTCTCCAAAAGCAATCCAGATTGGCAAGGAGAAATGGGCAGACACACAGTGCAAAAGTCTGCAGGGGTCCTTGAGTTAGATGTCGTATCAGCATTATTAGCGCAGATTTCTACACTAACCAACCAAGTCAATCAGATGACCTTGATTATCAACAAGCAACAAGCACAACCGGTACAATAGGTCTAAGTGTTTTGTGAAATATGTGGAGAGGGTCACACGAGCGACATATGCCCCACTAATCCAGAGTCTGTCTGCTTTGTGGGTAGTGCAAATAGGGGCCAAACAAACCAATATGGGAACACTAACAATCCCAACTGGAGGAACCACCCAAACTTCTCTTGGGGTGGAAACCAAGGTACTCAGAATCAATACAGGCCTCAAGCACCTCAACAGCAATATAGACCACCTCAGGTTGAACAACAAGCGAGTCCAATAAGTCACCTTGAAAACATGTTGAAAAAAGTGATGGCTGAACAGCAAGCCCTCGCTCAGAAAGTTATGGCTGAGCAGCAAGCCCAAGCCGCAACAATGAGAAATTTGGAGCGCCAAATGGGACAGCTTGCCAGTGCTCAAATACTAGACCAGCTGGAGCTCTTCCAAGTGATACTGAAGCTAATCCTAAGGTATCCCTTAATGCCGTGTCATTGAGGAATGGGAGACAATAAGAAGAAGTTCAGTCTAAAAAGAGGAAATAGGTGACTTTTAATGAGAGGCCAGCCACTATAGAATCAACATCAGAAAAATCTAAGGAGTCAGAGAAGCCAGCTAGAAAGGCGGTGGCTGAGCAACCCCCACCATTGATTGCAAGGCCACCACCTCCGTTCCCTCAAAGATTGCAGAAAGTAAAGGATAACGCCGCATATAAAAAGTTTCTTGATATTTTGAAGCAGGTGCAAATTAATATTCCATTGGTTGACATCTTACAAGAAGTACCCAAATATGCAAAGTACATCAAGGACATAGTGGCAAACAAAAGAAGGCTGACCGAGTTCGAAGGCACTCACTGAGGAGTGCAGTTCAAGAATTCAAGGCAAGTTACCTCAGAAATTGAAGGATCCAGGTAGTTTCACTATCCAAATCTCGATTGGTAAACATGTTGTTGGGCGAGATTTATGTTATCTTGGAGCGAGCATCATTTTAATGCTACTATCTGTGTTCAGACAGTTGGGGTTGGGTGAGCCACGCCCAATAACAGTTATCTTATAGTTGGTTGATCGCTCCCTTGCTCATTCTGAGGGAGTGATTGAAGATGTGTTAGTTCAAGTGGGTTCTTTCATATTCTCGGCTGATTTCATTATCTTGGATTACAAGCCTGATCAGGAAGTCCCATTTATTTTGGGGCGTCCATTCTTAGCCACGGCCCGAGCTATTATCGATGTCTGTGAAGGAAGGATGATAATGAGAGTGGGTGATCGATTAGAGGTATTCAATGTTTATAAAGCACTCAAGTTACCAGCCCACTATGAAGAGCTATCCATGATCTCTGTGGTGAAAAGTGATGCTACATCATTAGTGCCTTACATGAGACCTATAGATCCTCATGAACGAGCTTTGATTGGGGATGAAGAAGATAGTAAAGATGAAATGAATGGAGAAATTGAACAAGTACTTGATATGTCCTGTAATTATGTCTATGGGTTTGGAAAATTTGAGGAGTTGGACAGACCTGTCACTCTGATCCCTCCTAAGCCATCTATTGAAGAAGCCCCAAAGCTAGAACTTAAGCCTCTACCAGCACACCTGCATTATGCTTATTTGGGGAACTCTGAGTACATTGCCCGTGACTTATACTCTCCAGCTTGACTACACTCAAGAACGAAAAATTGCTCAGACGTACTCNTTGCTAACATCAAGGGAATTAGTCCATCGTTTTGCATGCATAAAATCTTTTTGGAGGACAGACACTGCCCCAGTATGGAGCAACAGAGACGGTTAAATCCCATTATAAAAAAGGTTGTGAAAAAGGAAGTAATCGAATTGCTCGATGCAGGTATCATCTTTCCTATTTCTGAGAACGACTAGGTAAGCCCAGTTCAATGTATGCCCAAAAAGGGAGGGATGACTGTGATTGAGAATGAGAAAAATGAACTAATTCCTACTCGCACTGTGACAGGATAGAGAGTTTGCATTAATTATAGAAGGCTCAACAAAGCAACCCGCAAGGACCACTTCCCACTTCCATTCATTGATCAAATGTTGGACAGATTAGCCGGGCATGAATATTATTGCTTCCGTGATGGTTATCGGGATACAATCAGATTGTCATATGCCCAGAGGACCAGGAGAAGACTACTTTTACTTATCCTTATGGCACTTTTGCCTTCAAGCGGATGTCGTTTGGTCTTTGCAATGCACTAGCCACTTTCCAGAGATGCATGATGGCTATTTTCACCGACATGGTGGAAAATTTTGTGGAAGTTTTTATGGATGATTTTTCAGTTTTTGGGTCATCTTATGATGATTGTTTGAGGAATTTAAGCAAGGTAATAGCTCGTTGTGAAGAAACAAATCTGGTACTGAATTGGGAAAAGTGCCATTTTATGGTACAAGAAGGCATCGTGTTGGGTCACAGAGTATCTAGGAGCGGCATTGAAGTTGATAAGGCAAAGGTGGAGGCGGTTGAAAAATTACCTCCACCTATTTCAGTGAAGGGTGTTCGGAGTTTCTTGGGACATGCGGGATTCTATCGGCTCTTTATTAAAGATTTTTCTAAAATTGCTACTCCTTTGTGCAGGTTGCTTGAAAAAGATGTAACTTTCAACTTTAATGACGCCTGCCTCAAGGCAGTCGAAGAACTCAAAAAGATGTTGGTATTTGCTCCCATTATTGTGGCACCTGATTGGTCTTTACCATTTGAACTTATGTGTGATGCGAGTGACCATGCTATTAGCGCAGTGTTAGGCCAAAGGAAGGACAAGGTGTTTTATTCCATCTACTATGCAAGTAAGACTCTAGATGATGCACAGCTGAATTACACCACCACTGAAAAGGAGTTGTTAGCTGTTGTGTGGGCCTTTGAGAAATTTCAGGCATACTTGGTGGGAACGAAAGTCATAGTCTATACCGATCATGCAATAATCAGGTATCTGTTTACAAAAAAGGAATCTAAGGCTAGATTAATGCGCTGGTTTTTGTTGCTACAGGAATTTGATGTAGAAATACAAGATCGAAAAGGGACAGAAAACCAAGTAGCTGACCATCTATTAAGGCTGGAAAATCACGACCACGTGGAGGAGAGTAGCCAAATTAAAGAAGTATTTCCTGATGAGCAACTTTTTGCTATAACCCAAGACCCTCCCCCATGGTACGCAGACTATGTGAATTATCTTGTGAGTGGAGTACTTCCTCCCGAAATTGAATCTGAAGCTAGAAAGAGGTTTCTACATGATGTGAACTTCTACTACTGGGATGAGCCATATTTGTACAAGCAATATGCTGATCAGCTGATGAGGAGGTGCATTCCAAAAAATGAGGTAGAATTAGTGTCGTATGATTGTCATGCATCAACTTATGGTGGCTATCATGGAGGAGATAGAACAGCTGCAAAGGTATTGCAATCCAGTTTCTTTTGGCCAACTTTATTCAAGGATGCCCATGCATTTGTGAAGAAGTGTGACCAATGTCAGAGAACAGGAACAATCACAAGGAGGCACAAGATGCCTTTGAATAACATCCTGGAAGTTGAGATTTTTGATGTGTGGGGGATAGATTTTATCGGACCATTTCCATCGTCCAGAGGAAACAAATACATTTTGCTAGCAGTTGACTACGTGTCAAAATGGGTGGAGGCAATTTCCATGCCAACAAATGATGCCATGGTGGTAGCTGGATTTGTGAAAAAGAACATATTTTCGAGGTTTGGGACTCCACGTGCCTTAATTAGTGATGAGGGAACTCATTTTTGCAGTCGATTGTTGAATAACCTGCTAGCTAAATATGGAGTTCGCCATAGAGTTGCTACCGCATATCATCCTCAAACAAGTGGGCAAGCTGAAGTGTCAAACAGAAAAATCAAGCAGATATTAGAGAAGACGGTGAGTGTGAATAGGAAGGATTGGGCTGTAAAGTTAGATGATGCCTTATGGATGTGTAGAACTTTATATAAAACTCCAGTTGGGGCGTCCCCTTATAAGCTTGTTTATGGGATGGCATGTCACTTGCCCGTTGAATTGGAACACAAGGCATATTTGGCCATTAAGAAGCTGAACATGGACCTTGAAGCCGCGGGCGAGAAAAGACTTTTGCAGTTGAATGAGTTAGGTGAGTTCAGGTTGCACTCTTATGAAAATGCTAATCTTTATAAAGAAAAGACAAAAAGATGGTATGACAAGCATATCAAGCCGCGTCACTTCGAGCTAGGCCAACATATATTATTATTCAATTCTAGGCTAAGTCTATTTCCTGGAAAGCTAAAATCCAGATGGTCAGGCCCGTTTGAGGTGGTGAGAGTCACTCCTTGTGGTGCAATTGAGCTGCGATCTTTAAATGGTAAGAGGAAATTTTTAGTGAATGGACATAGAGTCCAGCACTATTGGGGAGGAATGATTAATCGTGAGAAGACCAAGGTTGTACTCGCTGATGAGTAAGCGAGACTCTGCATCGTGCCGCGACGTTAAATCAGGTGCTTGTTGGGAGGTAACCCAATTTTTATTTCTTTCCTAGTTTAACTTCTAAATTTGTATTTTCTTTGTAGGTGTAGAAATGATAAGTAGATGGTGTAAGGCATGTAAATTGGGTATATAAAAGGCTCGGGGGATCAGGATTAGCAAAAAAAAAAAAAAAAAAATCTCGAAAACAGCGCCTAGGCCAACGCCCAGCGCTGCCTGGGGCGCTGAAGGCAGAATGTTAAAATCCCCCAGCGCCAGGCATAGTGCTGAGCGCTGGGCTGGGGGTCCAGGTAATTTTTTTTTTGTTTTCGTTTTTATTTTATTTATTCATTAACCCATACCCAATTAACCCAACCCAAATACCCATTTACACTAATACTCTAACCCATCCTAACACCCATATCCATTCCCAACCCAACTTAACCATAACCCAAACCCACCCCAACACAAACCAATGAACAAACACACACAAAAAAAAACAAACGCTAAAAATTCTGCTGCTTCTGCCAATTTCCTCTTCCTCTACTTCAAAAATTTTCTCAAAGTTTTCTTTTGCCCTCCTTCTACACTCTCNACTTCGAGCTAGGCCAACATATATTATTTATTCAATTCTAGGCTAAGTCTATTTCCCGGAAAGCTAAAATCCAGATGGTCAGGCCCGTTTGAGGTGGTGAGAGTCACTTCTTATGGTGCAATTGAGCTGCGATCTTTAAATGGTAAGAGGAAATTTTTAGTGAATGGACATAGAGTCCAGCACTATTGGGGAGGAATGATTAATCGTGAGAAGACCAAGGTTGTACTCGCTGATGAGTAAACGAGACTCTGCATCGTGCCGCGACGTTAAATCAGGCGCTTGTTGGGAGGTAACCCAATTTTTATTTCTTTCCTAGTTTAAAACAGCGCCTAGGCCAACGCCCAGCGCTGCCTGGGGTGCTGAAGGCAGAATGTTAAAATCCCCCAGCGCCAGGCATAGTGCTGAGCGCTGGGCTGGGGGTCCAGGTAATTTTTTTTTTGTTTTCGATTTTATTTTATTTATTCATTAACCCATACCCAATTAACCCAACCCAAATACCCATTTACACTAATACTCTAACCCATCCTAACACCCATATCCATTCCCAACCCAACTTAACCATAACCCAAACCCACCCCAACACAAACCAATGAACAAACACACGCAAAAAAAAAAAAAACAAACGCTAAAAATTCTGCTGCTTCTGCCAATTTCCTCTTCCTCTACTTCAAAAATTTTCTCAAAGTTTTCTTTTGCCCTCCTTCTACACTCTCCTGGTAAGTTATTCTTTCTTTTCTTCTTTTTCTTTTTCCTCTTTCTATGTTTAATAAGTATATAACAATGTACACCCCATTCCCCAAGAGCCCTAATCCCCAAATTTTATCCCTGTGTAGTCCTTATGAAATTTTTATGGTGGGTGGCTTGAGTTGGTTGAAATTGTGTGGTTATTGTGTATACAGAGTAGTAAACTAGAATTCCCTCTACTTCATTGAAAATTAAGAGGGCCACCATATTTCACCATTGTTGAATTAGAAGCACACACTTTTTGCCCGCAAGGTGTTTGTTAAAATGCTTGAATGAAGATTTAGGTGTACCGGTGAAGCCTGAGTATCCAAATATATTTGTGTATGAATTTGGGCTAAGTTTGGGTTGTGTAAGAATGCTTTTACATGCTAGGGGGTTTGGCTTTGATGCAAAACATGTTCCTACATTATCTACCTTATATAATGTATGTTGTAGAATCTTGTACAATTAACTAATCTAGTGTCGTCTAGTAGTTGTGGAAAGGTGAGTACCATATGCCTTTTGCTCACCTTAACATGAATTCACGTAGCCATGATCAATCACTATTGTGTGTCATGGGAAAGTCTTGAGTACCCATAGCTTTGGAATGCAACACTTGTACATGTTAGATCAAAAAGTTGTGAAGTATTGTGCATTGTACCTTCGGTTTTAAGTGTGGGGTCATTTCATGACTTGCACGAAAACCTTAGTCATATTTCTTAACAAGTTCTCACATTCATGCTTCTTAGTGTTGCGGGATATTATAGCTCGTGATGGTTCTAGCAAAGTCAAGGGCATTGGAAGGTCCTCCACCACTTCCCCAGTGCCCAAAAAGCGCAAGCAGAGAGAAAGCTCTTCACGCCAATCCGAAGGAAAACAGGTTGCTGAGGTATCCCAGCAAGCTCCATTACCCCCACGGCCTCGGTTGAAGCTAGTATCTTATGCAGCTATTGCATGGCACATGGATTTCGTGCCATATGGGCGGTATGTCTCCGAGATGGGGATCAATATCAAAGCTTTGGAACAAAACTTCCCGGATGTCCTCGGCCAATTTCGAGCATTAAAAATGGACAAACTCCTAGAATGCCCTGGACACACAAATTTGAGCATGGCTAGGGAATTATATGCTAATTGGAATTACAAATTGTCTAGGTCGCATGTAGGTGGCGTGGACATGCCATTGGATAGGAGGGCATTATGTGATTTTCTGGGGGTTGAGAATGTTGACCCGAGGAGGCTCCAAAAATTTGTCACGAGCCCCAAATACACCTTGATACGTCATACTCTTTGTGGCGTGGATTCTAATGCAAAGTGGATCAAGAAGCATGGCGATGTTCACCTCTCGATGGTTCGCTCTGATTTTAACAAGACTGCCAAAGTGTGGTAGAATTTTGTGCAAGCCAGACTCATGTCAGTGGAGCACAGCAGCGACTGCACTCGAGCTAGAGTGTGTGTCATATTCTTCTTGATGACTGGCGACCCATTAATGTGGTGAGATTATGCTCGGTGAGATGGCCCGCACGAGATTTGGGCGGCAAATTAAGAGGTTCTTCTTTGGCAACCTACTCACCCGATATATGCTCTCCCGGGAGGCGCCGGAGTATCCTGGACATGATGAGGTGGTGGAGGCTCTGTCAGGGCTTTTGGACATCACATCTCTGTTGGAGAAATCGTCAAAACTTACTCCCACAGCACGGATTGAACGAGATGAGAACTTCAACAGGTACCTCTATAATTCTCTGAATTTACTCATGAGCAGGGAAGGTATTTCAGACCAGGTATGCATTTACGCAATGACTTGTCAAGTTCGTCCAAGGAGATGTTGGGGGGTGCACCTGGCAGCCCGGTTCACTCATCGGAGGACGTCAACACTGTTAAGGGCTCGGACTCAAAGGATGAGGTTGGTGATGATGTTACGGGGCCCATGGCTTTGGTGCCCCTAGGACCGGATGATGATGTGCCCAGAGCTGCTGCTGGAGGGCATGCTGCGGAGGAGGACTCCGACTGACAGGGAGTTTTTCTTTTCACTCTACTCTGTTTTACATTTTTACTTGCATCGAGGGCTATGCATAGTTTAATTTGTGGGTGGAGGAATCTACCTGTGTTGTAGCTGTATATCTTGTATCAACTTTGTTTTAAACTTTGTTCTTTTAGTAGTTTTAATGTTGTTCTTTTTATTTCTTTTATTATTATTATTTAGTCTAGTTTGTTTTATTTTTAGTCTAGTCGTAGTTTAGTTGCTTTTAACAAAAAAAAAAAAAGTATAAAAATATAAAAAGAAAATAATTTGAAAAAGCTCGGACTTTTTCCGACGATGGATCTTTTGGATAATTTTCTTGAGGGATAAAGTCCAATTGAAAACACCAAAAAGATTTTTTTATTTAGTATAGTTAGATAGTATTCCTTGGTTTTTCTTTGGGCGCCGGTTCTTTTCCAAGCATGTAGCTCGAACCGGGTACTCTTTTTTAGGAGTAGTTTAGGAAGAAACTGAGTCGCTCTGAGATACTCATTGACATGGTTGATGCTGGCACATTAGGCTACGACATACATTCTATCTTTTCGTGTATTTGGTTTGAATTTTGAAGCCTAAGTAAAGTAAATAGCCTATTTTGTGACGCTCTCTCTCAGTTGTTTGACTTGGACGCCACATAGTGCAATGTTGCTTAAATTTCTCAATTATGTGTGCTTGCTTGACTTGAGAGTTGAACAGAACCGTCTCTATTGAGTCATGTGCAACGTGTGTGTGAGGATTTGGGATTTTCTGTGCTATCCTGTGTAGTCTAGAACTTGCCCCGTGTGTTAATTGAAGCAAAATTGTAAGTTGTGCTAATCTAGGAGATGACGTATGCATTTTCTTGCTTGATCATGGATGTTCTTGTCACATAAAAATAAAATTTTCTATTGCTAGTCCC
Organism: Nicotiana attenuata; assembly: GCF_001879085.1. Lineage (NCBI taxonomy): Eukaryota > Viridiplantae > Streptophyta > Magnoliopsida > Solanales > Solanaceae > Nicotiana > Nicotiana attenuata. Next base: position 16,479,410 of record NC_031998.1, read on the forward strand.
TTTGAGCCTATAGACCTTTCTTTTGGCACCCACATTACAAGCCATACCCCTCTTTTATTCTTAATTTGATATTGCTTGAACCTTTACCTCCTAAGGCACTTAGTCGCTAAAAGAAGTAAAGTGAGATATTGGGGAGTAATTTTTGAGTGGAACCATGGAAAGGCTCATTGGTGCACTAAAAGTTGAAATCAAAAGGCACTAGCCGATGAACTTTATTGTATGGAGTGTGTGAAGAAAAGAAAAAAAAAGAGAAGAAAAAGAAAGAAAAAAAATGATAGTGAATGTTTGTAGAAAAATACACACCTCCAATTCTTAATATTTTGTATTAGTGGGAGTATAGAAGTACTTAAATGAAAGTAAGGGCTACGTTGCATATGGTTTGTGACAAGTGAATTCGTTGAGAAGAATATGTGCTTGAATTGTGAATGTAGTGTATTAAAGTGCTTAGGAGGGTAAGTCACTATCTCTAAATGTATCATACCCGTCCCTTAGTCTACATTACAACCTTAAAGTACTAATTGATCCTAGATTTGGCTAGCTTAAATTAGTAGAGATATACACTACGGGCAAGCTTATGGTACGACCACGGGATGCATATGAATTCTTTGTGAGAGTGAGCGAATTTTCTTCAATTGTGTAATGTCCTTAATCAATATTCAAAAGCATATTTGAATGTGTGGACTAATCTATATTCACTCTTTTGTTTGTTGGTGAGGGCACATGATCTCATGAATGATTGGTAATGTTGTAAACTTTCTTGTTGGGTGAGTACGTGAATTGAGGTTGCTTAGTGGTTATAAGTCGGCTTTTGAGGTTGGGTGGTGACAATTAGGTTGTTGGAATTGATTGAATTGAAAGGTTATACTTGGGCATGATTAAACAGGAAGAATGCGAAATTTTGTATGTTCATGCTTGTGTGCCGGTATTGATCATAGTCAAGGGTATAGTGTGTGGTTAAAAGTTAAATTGCTCCTCTATTATTGAGACTTGTTTTTGTTTGATAGTCCCATTGCTCGAGGACGAGAAAGAGTCTAAGTGTGGGGTGTTGATGTTGTGCTTAAAGTATATATATTTGTATGGATATCACCTCATATCTTGCTTTTGTTTCGTGGATTTAGGATGTGAAATGTGTTAATCTATGTTAATTTGATGTGTTTTCATGTGTAGGAATGATCCGGAAGCAATCGGGGGCGGAATGTGAAAAATTAGAGCCAAAACGGACGAAAATAGGGAATGGGTATTTCAGCGCCACAGGTGGCGCCCAGCCCTACCTGTGGCACCAGAAACAGAATCAAAAATATTATAGCGCCGTGGAGGGCGCCTGGCACTAGCCAGCACGCCAGTGACGTGAAAGTTCTCCAATTTCGCCTGGGACACGGTTATTTCGGCCCTAGACCTACCCAACACATATAAAAGCAAGACTAAACTTACTTGTGAGGGAGAGACGACACTTTTGAGAGGGAATACACACAAGAAACATTCGGGGAGCAAGAACATCTCAGATTTCTTCATCTTTTCTTAGTATTTTCAATTATCCAAACTTATAAAATTGTTTGCTAGTATCATGAGTTGCTAAAAACCCATTTTTCTGGGGTTGTGATTTAGCCATGAATATTGTTGTTTAACGTTGACTTAAACTTCATTACCATTCACTAATATATGGTTGTTTCTTCAATTCTGTGATTAATTGCTTAATTGTCTGGCCAACAGTTAGGTTCTATTTACTATCTATACAATGCTTGGGAAAGCCGTGTTTAGATTAGAGAAGAATTGAAGAGAGCATGATCTTAACCCTTAGGGGGGGCGGATTTGTGGTTAGGATAGGAATATACCTCGTCACCATGCTTAATTAAATATCGTTGTCTTAATGCGTTCTTAATAGATTGGTTTCATAGGAATATAGGCGTTAATCTATTTTAAATAGGCGAGTAATACTTCGGGAGAAGGCTATGAGAGCAATTATCGATTAATTAGCAACCATGAGTGAATTGTATGAGAGAGAGAGAGAGTTAACTAGAACACAATAGGATTGGTGAATCGATCACAACCCTGGAATATTTGTCTCTATTGAATACGTAACAATTATTTTACTGCTTGATAATTTAGTTATTAATTAGAATTATAATTTAGTATAATCACACTTGAACTTGATTGTGGCTTGACCGAATAACAATCTTGGTGATTTTAGTGGGTAGTTGATACAAGTCTCTGTGGGTTCGGCACTTGACTTATCATTTTATTACTTGTACGACCACGTATACTTGCGTGTGCGTTTGGGAGCAACACTACTTCGCCGAGGTTAGGCTCGGCACTTACCAGTACATGGGGTCGATTGTACTGATACTGCAGTCTGCACTTTCTGTGCAGATCCGGTACTGGACCGCACTGATCAAAGTTTGGGTTAATGCCTTCAGTCCACATGAGACCCAAGGTAGATCTGCCGGCCTTCGCAGACCCTGGAGTCCCCTTCCTTATATCCTAGTTTTCCCTGTTTTCCTGTATTTCCGGAACAGATGTATTTCTTTTAATCCAGTATTTATAGAAACTCTTAGAAGTTCATGGATTGTGACACCAGATCTTTGGAGTAGTCGTGTATTACTGTTTTAAACTGTTATAAAATTTCCGCACTTCATATCTGTTTAGTTTTTAATTATTGTTAATTTCTGTTTTGGTTGATGATTAATGTGTTAGAATTGTATCTATTGGCTTGCCTAGCATTCTAAGAGTTAGGCGCCATCACGATCCCGATGGTGGAAAATCCGGATCGTGACAAGTAATAACTCTACCGTAGCAAATTCTGATCAAATCATCATGAGTTTTGTCCATACATGATGGATTTCGAACTTAAGTCACAAGTTTTTATCATAAGTAAGCAATCTTATTTCTTATAAGCATGTTTATGACTGATACTTACTACTAGTATAATATAAAGCTTGCGTGTTTCTATATGTGTGTATAACTCGAAGTGAATTACTTTCCTATACAGTATGAATGATTAGAAGGCTCGTTTTTCAAAAAGGCTTGGAGGAAGCCAAAGATTTAGAAATGGTACGTACGGGTTACCCGGAGCTAGACAATAAGAAAAATAGTTGACAACTGAGTTTACTGGAGGTCGAACGGGTGTTGCTGTTACATATTATGTTGCCTCAAAGTATAATGGATACCAGTTAGAGCTAGCTGCCTTAACTGATCAGGATAGGAAAACAGAACTTAGCAGATGCCTCCCTTAGTCATAAACGAATTAAGTTGCTCGGCCACGGGTGCGGATATAGAAGTCGGATCCTTCGACATGTAAATTCTAATATTCGGGGATACGTATCCTAGTACGGATAGGGTGTAGGGATCCGGCTAAAATAATTCAACAAAAATATAAAAATATCTCTAAGTTATGAAATTTTTTGTGGAATACTTACGTATAGCTTGTAAAGTGTGGATTTCTTTTTTTTTTTTCTCAAGTTGTAGAGAAGTAAAGGTTTGATTTCATAGATAAAGTATGCTATTTTCTTCAAATTTACCCTAGTTTTGGTTTTGATTTCGGGAATCAATTTGTATCTCGTCTCGAATTTTTCCTTCCGTCGTGGTCAAAGTACCAATATTTGACCAGATCCGATACGGATCCCATTCTCACACCCATACTATTATCGTGTCGACACGGGTGCGGCACCTAAACTGCCATTCGAACCTTCCATCGCAGATGCGACTTTGCACCTGCGCACCTTCATTCATAGGTGCGATGCACCAGATATCACAATACGAAACAACTCCCAAGTGGTCCGAAACCACCCCAAAACACATCCGAACCACCCGGGACCCCATCCAATCATTCCAACAAGTCCAAATACTTCCTACAAATTTATCCCATGTCTTGAAACATCAAAAATAACAACATAGCCAAGATTCGAAGATCAAATATATCTCCTAACTTTTAAACATTCCAACTTCGCCAAATACGTCCGAATCACACTTAGACATTCCGAATTACAACCAAACTTTGCACACAATTTCCTATTGAACACTTCCGGTGAAACCTATAAACTCTCCAATTCTTTAAATAGTCAACTTTCAACAAGTAGAGTCAAAATCTTCTAGGAATATCTAAAACCAAATCCGAACATGTGCCCAAGTCCAAAATCCCCATTACGAACCTATTGAAATCCTCAATTCCCGATTCTTAGGTCGTTCACTCTAAAGTCGAACTTTGGTCAACTGTTCCAACTTAAAGCTTCCAATTGAGACTTACTCCTCCATATCAACCGAATCAAAACCAACCATACAGGTAAGTCGTAACACATCATGTGAAAGTACTCAAGGTTTTAAACCATTGAACGGAATGCTAAAGCTCGAAATGACCGGTCGGGTTGTTACAGTTACCTCCTATATTGATGTGAATCTGGGCATGACCTCTAAAGGATAGTTGTATTGTTACGCCTCGCAATATTACGTCGATATTACGTCCCGCAGTATTATATTATGACGATATTATGCTTTGCAGTAATATATTACGATGATGTTACCCTCTGCAGTAATATATTACGATGATGTTATGCCTTGCAGTATTACATTACGGTGATGTCATGCTTCGCAGTATTAAGTTACGACAGTATTGCACCCAGCAGTATTACATTACGGTGATGTTACGCTTCGCAGTATTAAGTTACGACGATGTTGCACCCTGTAGTATTGTGCATTGAATTTGTTGTAGAGTAACTGACATCAGTCCAAGGAAAAGATTATTTAGAGATTATAAGGATTGTAAGTGATGAATAAATTCGTGAAGGTGAGAAGGGAAGCAAGTCAAAGAAAATGAATTTCGTTGAAATTCGGTATTTTGGGATAAAATACGACCCGAGCTAAAATATCCAGTATTTATGGACTAGTACCATACAAGGTACCATATGACCATGATAGTAAGGTGTATAAGGTATGTGAAAAGTGAGTAGTATTTTAAGAAAGTGAAAATAATTCTCCATTATGCGGGTAATTGGTTGATTACCGGGTAACAGGACATTACCCAGTTAACTAATAAGTGGATAAATTTTTTGATAAAGGTGAGAAAACCAACGTGGCAGCAAGCCACTCTTTGCCCAAATGACTCTTGATCAATATTAGTTAGGTGGCAACTTAGCATATTAAGTACAAGACACAACATGCCTTGTTTACACGTGAAATATTCCTTGGAATTTGGTTTCTTTAATAGTAACATAACTTGGAAAATAAACCAGCCATATTATGGCATAACTTGGAGGCTAAAGAAGTTGAGAACGAACCACACCAACAAACTTTTGCAAAGGAAATCAATTTACTCTTCACTTTGTACATCGAGATTGGACTTCCTTCGGCACTCATCAACAGGATGGAGATGCTCTTAATAGTTATAATTTTCCTATGAAAAAGTTTGAATCCTCACTTAGGAATGGGGATTATGTGATATTGAGCACCGAACCTGGTGGTATACTTATAGCTACTGGAGTTGTTGTAGATATGAGTTGCTCTCGCATCCCGACCAGCAAGTTGGACGCTAAGTTTGCTAATGAATGGAGATCAATAGCTCGTTTGAAACTTCATAATGGTATAAAGCGTGAAATTTACGATTCTAAAGGAGTACGGTGCAATCTTTCCCAAGAATATCATATGGATTTTTCCCTACTCCAGGTATGTTAAGGCTAAGCTCTTTTTTCATTTTGCATGATCTTGTCATTACACGATTTTGTTAATGAGCCATAAAGAAAAATTCATATCCCGAAATTTACGTATATTTTGCTAGTCTCGCAAGTTACAATATTCTCCTTATCGGGACTTCATATTCAATTGAGTATTGTCTTACTTCAGTCAAGAGAGCAGAGAGTCTATATATACAGTATTACAGTATTTTCATTACCATCGAGCTATAATCAATGGGCAGGCCCCTATTGGGCAACCTCTGATCAGATGGTAAGTTATATATCGAGCCAACTGTGGCCGAGCGCCTATGAGCGAGCCCAGTTAGTCGAGATACAGAGCCTAGTATGGCCGAGCGCATATGAGTGAGCCTACTACGGCAGAGCAGTTATATATATAAATATATATATATATATATATATACCGAGCCTTATAGGGCCGGACAACTATTTTACTTACTATATTGAGAGAGTTGAGTCAGTATCAGCAGGTAAGCATACCTTTAGATTATCTTTGACTTCCAGTTACTTGCAGTTATTATATTATCAATTCAGTTTCAGCTTTCAATATATTGCCTTACATACTCGGTACATTTTTCTTAATGACGTCCCTTTTGCCTGGGGATGCTGCATTTCATGCCCGCAGGTCCCGATAGACAGGTCGAGAGCCCTCCAAGTAGGCTATCAGCTCAGCGGAAGATGTTGGTGCGCTTCATTCGCTTCAGAGTTGCTTGTTTGGTTAGTATGATTTAGACGTGTATTGTTTGACATGGCGGGACTCTGTCCCGACCTTTATGATATTTATGTACTCCTAGAGGCTTGTAGACATATGTCGTGTATGTGAAAGATTGTACGGCCTTGTCGGCCTATATTTTGAGTTTATAAATGATTATGTTGGCCTATTAGGCCCGTATATCACGTGTATATGATGATGTAATAAGAAAGATACGTTACGTTGGTACTCGGTTGAGTAAGGTACTGGGTGCCCGTCGCGGCCCATCGGCTTGGATCGTGAAGAAAGTGGTATCAGAGCAGTTCTGTCCTAGTGAGTCTACAAGCCGTGTCTAGTAGAGTCTTGTTTATGGGTGTGTCGTGCACCACACTTATAAGCAGGAGGCTACAGGGCATTTAGGACTGTCACTCTTTCTTCTTACTCTAGATCGTGTGGTAGAGCTCACTTATAAGAATTCAAGTCCCAAACTTCTATTCGTAATAAGACGATGCCTACATTCAGAAAGACGATCGATAAGAGATATATCTGTGGAATTGTTGATTAGAGGAACTCGATTTTGCAACTTGATTATGATAAGTAAATGTGAGGTCTTTAGCAAATCATGGGTGTATTGAAAGGTGTAAGCTCTATGGAAAGAATGCCTATCCACATTTATTGTGAAAGACAACGAGAGATTATGAAGATAAATACAAGTTTCAACAAGCAAAGGAAGCAAGATGAAGAAGGGTACGAGGCACCCAGTTATTGAAGATTATCAGTATTACAGTTCCGGCAGAAAAATATATGCATTGTGAGTTACCCTCAATAGTAACAGAGGTATGTATAATTGGCCACACCCATCTCGGTTATACCATATTGGGGGCTAACAGGTGTAGATTAAGAAGAGGACGGGATATCACGATTCGGATGGGGTTAGACTGGCCCAAAATAGTGAATGGATTGTTTGCTTTAGTTGACATTTCTGAAGGATATTGCAAATGCGCTAATAGATCTCCTCGTGAGACACCTAGATGGTGCACCCTAAAATATTAAAGCTAGATATAAGCACTGGAAGCCTTGAAGGAATAAATATTACCTTAGTGTGGATCCCGCCCCCAGTAAAGAAAGAATGCTAGGCAATTGGAAGAGCCAAGGGATGGAGCTAGGGGAGCCAAAAGCAAAAGAATATTTTGTTCGAGTTTTCAGAGTAAAGCAGTAGACATAGATAATTAGAGGGAGATAAGAAGAGAGTTAATGAAGCATTATGAGTAAGATATGATACACGGATGACAATGGTAGGTCAAAAAAATGATGACACTATTACAGAGTTTACAGTTAAGTGAAGGAAAAGACAAAAGATGACAGGCCTTGAGACAATAAAAGAATATAGGCCATAAAGTCATATCCTCATTTCGAGAAATAAGTTCGCAACTCTAACGTGATTAACAGAAGGAAAAATTAGACACCAGATTAATAGAAAATAATATGGACTGGTGAACAAGATAAACTAAATATGAATTAGGGACTGAGTGATTTGATAATAGTCAGCATCATGAGAATTTCAGATCGCGTTCCGGCAATAATAGGTCGGACAACAGAAGAAGATTCATGAGAAATTCAGAGAATGGTCATTAAGGAAGACGCTTCCCTAAAGCAAGTAATGTTAGCAAAGTTAATCTTAAGGGACTGTAGGTGCTAGTTACACTAAGTGCCACCCTCGAGAGTAAGAAATTTTGTTTTCTTGGTACAGAAGGATTACCGCAAGGCGAGTAAGGGTCATTGATGGTGTGGGAAGACGCCAAGGCTGAAGAGGTAAAACATCTATAGGTAGATCGTCGTAGTGCTAAATCTTAGTACACCCCTAAAGGGGTGAATATGGAGTGATGTGGTATTAAGTCAAAATTAAGTGGTTCTAGTGACTATGGAATGGTAAAGGAAGAATGCGATATATGAAAGAGGAATGAGATGGCACATATCCAAATCTTACAGATACGCTATGATTCAAGAATATTGTGCAAGCACGACGTCAAGGAGAGGAAGAAAGGGTTCCTGCCCGAGCTATTATTGATAAATAAGGAGCCAGTGCGAGACGTAAGTTAAGACAAAGGAAATAACTCAAGAAAAGATTACGAGGAATATTGATATGAGAATGGGCCAACGAGTAGTTAGTAATTGGTTAGGAAGATCCCAGTTATGGCTAAACAGGAGGTTACAGACGAGTCATCAGATCGTGTAAGATAAACACAGTAGAACCCAACATGGAGAATTCAGCCTCGAAGAATATCATTATAATACTTGAGATATATTCAAACATGAGTCGGGCTAGTTAAAGGTACCGTATGAGTGTTACGGGGATAAAAGAAAGTGCCACCGGGAAGGCAGTCAAAAAATATGTTCAGAAGCAACCATACAAGCACAAGGGCATGGAAGTAAGCAACTACAGATGATTATAGGCAAGTAAGGACATCAAAAAGGTCTGTAATAAGCTCACAGCTTTACGAGAGTCAAGGGTTCTCCCTAATTACTACAACGAAAGACTAGTTGAGGAGATAAGAAAGAAGGCTTCAACCTAAGCACAACGACCTAAAGAGGAAATGGTCGTGTAACAACAATATCGCAACAACATTGTAAGCGTTCCAAAGGAAAGTGGCACCTACCATGGCTAATGAACGGGAAGTAAAAATTAAAAGTAATATTCGAGATCATATGAGTTGTATGGGAACTCTGGCAAGTGTGGGCACTAAGATAAGCTAAGTATGGACGCAACAAGGGGGCATAAAGACCAGGAAAAGTAATAGCTTACGTTGAAAGAAAGCTAAGATGGAACGAAAGAATTATTCGATCAATGATCCAGAGTTAGTACGTTATGGCTACACTCAAAATTTTGGAGCATTATCCAGGCAGTATAGTTATGGACAATCATACAGCCATAGAAGATTCTGGTATAAGTTAAAAGAAAGAATTGAGCCCAGGGCATAGACAAAGGATTGAATTGTTAGAAGATTGTATCATGGATATTCCATAACGCCCATGAAAGACTAAGGTAATAACTGATACCATGAGCCACAGATCGGAAGATAGCTTAAGCCTACGTAAAGGCTGATCAGAAGGAAGAGGAAACTAAAGAATTACATCACCCAAGTAAATCAAGAGTCTGATTATTGGACCTAGAAGAATAATAGAAAATGTGCTTGAGAACATGACAGAATTACTCTTAATGTCAGATGTTCAAGAGAAATAATACATCAACCATAATCTATAATGTCTCTACAAGGAAGCCAGTTAGAAGAAGTACCAGCCTCATTAGAAGTCAGTATGAAGCTCCCACCGGATTGTGTATGTACCAGAGGTACGAGTATTATAATAGAGCTTCAAGTTATGGACGTGAATTACACCTAGGTGGAAGGGGGGTCAGGAAAGAGATAGAAGATACGATGCGAGATTTTAAGGTAAGTAAGGTAAATGTGAACAACGTACGAGATACTCAAAAGCAGAAGATCGTGAACAGTCCATACTTCGGATAAAAGACTATAAGCACGGGGAACCAGTATTCGGTAATGATAGTGGCATCGTCAGCGGCATGTCTTCCAACCTATGGTTTCTAAGTACTGAGAGATCTAGTTAAGAGAGTAGAGAAAAGTTGGAGACGATGTGATGTATCGCTTGGCGTTCTAGAATAGCATAAGGAAATCTATGGTGCAACCAAGTTGAAGGAAAGTTGCAAGTATTATAAATGAATATTTATAGGTCGCAAGCTAAAGTATGGTAGAGCGACAAGTTTTAAGAAAACATGAGTAAGGATGAGGAAAGGCAAGTGAAAAGGTGACGAGAATGGATAAGTCCTCAGGATTAAGTCCATGAAAACAAGAGAGATAATGGTTTCTCTAAGTTATTGAAAGTTCAGTATAGCCTGAATGAACTCAAAGGAATCTAAGATTAATAGCATTTAGAAAGAATGAAATGCTGACCTAGCAATAAAATGAGGGTATAATTGTGATAGGTAAAGGATGACGTTTGGGCCTTCGTTTGAATAATGATTTGAAAAAAAAAAGAAAATAGAAGAAGAGAAGGAGAAAAGATTTTGCTGGCGGCACGAAATTAGGATACCCCCATAAGGTGAATCACATTGAGACACTATGAAATATGATTATGGAAATCACTTCAAATATTTCTCAATGCAACGTAAGTCCTAGCGGTAATGTATTACGTAAGAAGTTTCAAGTCTTCAAGTAGAGGATTATAGATCAACATTGAGGCGAATCAACAATGGTCAGATACAAGTTACAAAGTATGAGATGAGATTAGGCCATGATTCTTAAGACGAACGGTAATGAAGGAGCATTAAAGGACTGAGATTTATACCTAAAGGATAGGCAACAAAAGTAACCGGGAGTTTGTTAAGCATACCTCCGTAACGATAAATTGAAGTAAAAATTATGGTATAGTATGACCATGTAAATGCAGTAAAGTCATAAGAATGGATAACCAGATCTATAAAATAAGATATGGCCGTATTCGCAAGTTCTACAAAGTACCGATCAAAGAACTTCAGTATACCTATAGATGCCAGAGAGGCATCCTATTGAGCCTTGTATATGTTTACAAAGTAAGGCTTAGAGATTGACTAAAAGCTAAGAGAAAGAAAAAAGGAAAGATGAATTGCATAAGCGCACTTACAAAGCCAGTGTCATACAGGCTGCATGACAGGAGGTAGCAGCAGTTGCAAGATTAGAAAGATTTCGACCACAAGTCATGATATGAGCAAAAAGACTAAAGGGGGGAGTATCCTAGACTTTGGTTTTATTCACAGAGCAACTGCTTAAATGGCAAGAAGAGTATTAAGGTGTTCACAAGGGCTATAAGTTACTAAAATGATAAGAGTATCAGTCAACATTCGAGGACGAATATTCCAAAGGGGGGAATGATATTACGCCCCGCAATATTACGTCGTTATTACGTCCTGCAGTATTATATTACGACGATATTATGCTCTGCAGTAATATATTAAGATGATGTTACCCTCTGCAGTAATATATTACGATGATGTTATGCCTTGCAGTATTACATTACGGTGATGTCACGCTTCGCAGTATTAAGTTACGACAGTATTGCACCCAGCAGTATTACATTACGGTGATGTTACGCTTTGCAGTATTAAGTTACGACGATGTTGCATCCTATAGTATTGTGCGTTGAATTTGTTGTAAGGTAATTGACATCTGTCCAAGGAAAAGATTATTTCACTACAAGAATATTGACTTTAACGACAAAATTTTAACGAAGGGACATGAATCCGATCGTTAAAAGTGTATGTATAACGACCAAACTTTTTTTCGATCGTTAAAGTTTAATTTTTTGTTTATATTTACGAAGGGATGATTTCTGGTCCTTGAAAATTAAAATAATCTGGACGTTAAAATATATTATAAGAAATAAGACAAATAATAAATAGGCGCCAGTTTTTCCCTCTCTTTTTTACCCAATCCACAAGCAGCCCACAACCCTAAAATCTCGTGACCACCCCTCCTAAAACAAAATACTTTAATTGAGAACAAGATAACTTCTCTCTATTTTATCAATTGAGAACAAGACAAATTGTAGTTACAAGAATGCATGCACATAGCTAGCTTTGAGCGATCAAAGATCTTCAAAGAATCACAAGTTGGCTTCTTCTCTACAACCTAGAGTTTTATTTTCCTTCTTGTCAAGATAATCTGTAAACTTCTATTCAACCTATGTGTTTTCCTTATGTATCAATTAACTCTATGTTTATCAAATATTGGATTTCTTCTTATTACATATCTTTCAAATGTATAATTACATCCAAATTTGAAAGGTATTGCTGATAAAAGTTCTTTCTTATTTGATTGATTTTTGCTCGCCTTTATTTTATATGTCAAATATGTGTATTTATCTTGTAAAGCAGATTATATATGTGGATTGAGTTTGATTTTGAAAGAAAGGAGATTCTTTCTAATAGCATAACTGATCAATCGATGTGGAGAACATATTATGTATAGTAAAAGTATATACGTATGCTCTTGCCAATTTTTCTTGGTTTAGCCACTCATTTGAACATACCCGTATGGCTTTATTTGTTCCTTATTAGAAAGATTTCTCTTTTTCTGTTGTTTCTTCTAACTTCCTTTCTTTTTGGGGGGGGGGGGGGGGGTAGGGGAGGGGAGGGGTTGGTTTACCTTGTTTCAAGTAATGGGACATGGCTGAACTTTATGTGTTTCTTTTTTCAGAGGACGGGGAAAATAGAGTATATATATTGCATATATGAATAATATACTGGTCTTATTAAAGGAAACATATCACTATATCAACAAGTAAAGTCACTCAGATGTCCCTTCAATGTATAGTAGTTTTGTATCTAAGCTTCATATAACAATCTAATGCAGCTGATTTTTTCCTTCATGTCTATCCTGACCTCTAGACTAAAAATGGTTGGCCAAAATTTGCATTTGTCTAGTTCTAATATCACATAAGGTCGCAAACTTTTAGTGGAGAATTGTGTCTTCATTTTTAGTAGAGGTATATAATGATTTGTAAAGTGGTTAATGGACCATATGTAATTCTAAATCTATTTCATTGGACGTGGAGCTTTCGTATAATGTCTGTACTTGCTCGGACTTGCTTCTTTCTAAGATACATAATTCCCGCATGCCATTGTTTGACTACTAAGTTAGACATCTACTGGTTTTTATGCTACTTGTCACGCTCCTCTAAATTTGTATACAATCCTTGTTCCCCGATTCCTTTTGGACCTTTCTACTTCTTTACAAGCCTTTCAGAATATGGATATGCTAAGAATATATCTTTCTTAAACTCAAGAATCTGAACTAAATGTAGATGACGTAGAGACTTTTTCTTTTTTTGAAATTTTTGAAGACAAGATTAGGAAAAGATGTATACTTAAAATTGTCTTGAATGCTACCTCACAAGTAACCTTAAGAAGATGTATACTTAAAATTCACTTCCCAAGAACAAAGATAAGTAATTTGCAATGTGTTAAATCTACATACACTTTTAGAAATGAACACACAGATCCATCTTTCATTTACCTACCCTCCAAAAGTTTGCCCCTTTCTATCCCAGGTGCAGAAACATGTTCTACACTATAGCTGATTGTATGTTCATATATAATGGATTGACTCACTAAATATTTGTTATCTTTAAGTTTATGCGTTATGTTTCTATCAATTCTATTCATTACTGTTGTCTATTGCCATCTAACTTTCTAGTTTGTTTCCTACACCTTCATATGTTCATATATGATGAAATTGACATGAATATCTATTAATCAACTATTTTTGTTTCTATCAGGCTGACATGAATCCAACAAAATCTCAGAAGTTTGAAATGGTATCAACTTCGAAGACTGTTAAGCATGCATACGTTCCACCTGGTGCCTTAGCAAGGGGACGAGGGAAAAGCTTCAGAGCTTTCGGTTCTTTAAAAGTAAACGCTGAACAGAGAAGCGAAATAAGTATATTATTATCTTAAGCTGTACTTTTTTGTTATTGTTACTGTACTGGGTTTTTATTGACTTAATTGTGATTTACATGCCCATATGAATCTGAAAAGGCTAAACAAGTAAGAGTAAACGCTGAACAGAGAACTTCGGTGGGCAAAAATAAAAACTATGATGTAGTAGCTTCTAATCAGAATAAGCTAGCTTAGATGGATAGTCTTGGGCCTCCTGGTTTTGATCCAATATTGGAATATGATGCTTCCTTCCTCAATGAAGAAGCGATGCAAGGCACTCAGAGAAGAAAAATAAGTATATTATTTTCTTAAGTTGTAATCTTTGTTGTTGTTATTGTACTGATTTTTTTTTTATTTGACTTAATTGTGATTTACAGGTCCATATGAATATGAAAAGGCCAAAAAAGTAAGAGTAAGCGTTGAACAGAGAACTTCGATTAGCAAAAATAAAAACTATAACGCAGTAGCTTCTAATCAGAATAAGCTAATTTAGAAGGATAGTCTTGGGCCTCCTGGTTTTGATCCAATATTGGAATGTGATGCTTCCTTCCCTGATGAAGAAGTGACGCAAGGCACTCAAAGAAGCGAAATAAGTATATTATTGTCTTAAGTTGTAATTTTTTGTTGTTGTTATTGTACTAGATTTTTTTATATGTTTGACTTAATTGAGATTTACAGGGCCACATGAATCTGAAAAGGCCAAAAAAGTGGGGAAAAAACAGGTGCAAAAAAGTTGCAGGACTCAAAGCTGGAGAAAAGTTGAGAGTCACTTTTTACCACAATCGAGTTGTTGGGAAGCATCATGCCTTATTTACGAGACACTTAGGTGTATTAGTTCGTGATCGTAATATGTGCCCATTACGCATACACTCATGGACGAAAATCGAAGAATATAAGCTGGAGCACATGTGGCAAGCTGTTACTGTAAGAATTTAAAGTATTACTATCTTGATTTGCCTTCTCCATTTCTTCTTCACAAATGAAAAGGAAATACTGTGAGCTTACATTATCCATTGAATAGCTGATTTTACCATATTGAAAGTTCAATTACAGTTTTACAGTCAAGACAGAGATATGCACTTGTTACTGTTGTAGGCATGTATTGATGACTTTTCTCTTTTTTTGTGACTAAAACCATGACTCTTCTTGAAGCGTACGATTGAAGTTATTTTCATTTATATTACGAGTTTAATTCTAAGTGAATGAAATGCTTCACAAACTGGAAACTAAAGAATTAAGTGAATTGTGAATTTATACTAGTCTGTAATTCGTGAGTGAATAATACAACACAAAGGTTACAAATATGTTAGATTTTTGTACTAGTCTGCACTTTTTGAATGTAGTGAACTTGTCGAATCTTTTTTTATTTCTGAAAAAGAATTACTTCGGCGTAAATAACTAGAGGTGTCAATTCCAAATGTAAACAAAATTCAGCATGTGTTAGTCTATGCAGGAGTAAAAGTAGATATTGTATCAGGTATTATCTTTGTGAAATTGTGTGCATTATTATCATTATCAAATAGGGAGAAGTTCTATATGTGAAGCACTTAAAAGTTTTGCTGCTCCTTAGATCATGATTTGTTAATGCTTCAGCATATGAGTAAGTAACACTGTGCTTTTGCTTTTCCTTTATTCTATCCTACAACACACTGGGTACTAGTTTTATATTTGCGCTTCTCGCCGTAATTTTGATACACATATTATGTATTCGAAACCATGTTTGTTAGTCAGCAGCTAAAGAAGTGCCTGTGCTTTTTTGTCGAGCAGATCTTCGGAAATGTCACAATCTTTCATTTATTAGTACCTTATTCTTATTCATGTTACTGTATTGGGTTCACTATGAAGAAGTGTATTGGTTATTATATTTCAACTTAATCTAATAATGTAGTGGTGTCAAAAGAAAATTTTGCATTATATTTGCAGATTTTGATGTAATAGTTGCCAAGTCCTAGAATAAAGTACTTTCAGAACAATTAAGATAAACCCAACCCTGTCACTTTCTTAGATTCCCTAGATGCACTTATAACTGATTTACTATTAGGTCCTCATTTTAATCTTGGCATACACCTATTCTTCTGTTATTAATATTCACTCATGCATATTTGTTGCTTCAAATTTGGCTATCCTCTCATTTTGACTATTGCAGGTATATTTGTAAATAGAACCAAATATCAACAGATGCTCGTTTCACTTTTTTTCTTTAAGGAATATGCTCTCTTTATAAATTAGAACTCGTATAACCATTGGTGGTGAAATTACTGCTAAGGAGTTAAAAGGTGGTAATTCATCCAAGGCTGCATTGTTGGAAAAGCCGAGTGCTACTGAAAAAGAAAATGAATCACTAAAAGGACACATGGAAGGGCTAGAGAGTAAATATGCACAACTTGCAAGTGCAGTGTTTAACCAGGCTTATCATCATCTTC